>NW_024412444.1:3713131-3732893 GCF_014898765.1 Herpailurus yagouaroundi
GAGAGAGAGAGAGAGAGAGAGAGAGAGAGAGAATCCCAAGCTGGCTCCATGCTGTCAGCACAGAGCTCACCAGTGGGGCTCGAACTCATGAACCATGAGATCATGACCTGAACTGAAACCAAGAGTTGGAGGCTTAACCATCTGAGCCACCTAGGTGCCCTTAGTGGGTTTTTTAATTTACAAGAGATCATTTGTCTTGTAAAAGTTGGTTTTTGGTTTCTTTTCTTTTCTTTTTCTTTTCTTTCTTTCTTTCTTTCTTTTTTTTTTTAAAGGGTATTGTATGTAACATGGCTACCTGTGCACCTTTGTGTATTTTGTATATTTGGCTAATTCACACCGGTTAGCAAGTGGGACATTCTTTAAGATGTAATATTGGTTTGAGTCGGAATACTCTGTTTCGTGAGATTTGGCAATACTTTATGAAAGTGGAGAATGTGTGTCTTGCCTTTGAGAGAAAGTGTGTATCGAAAGGACAGCTGACCTGGGCGTCAGGAGCCCCTCTCTGCTTCCACCTGCCCGCTTCTCTACACCTCTGACCATGTTACCGCTCCTGCCCTGAGACTCAGCGCTCAGTTCAACAAAATGGATGTTTTGAACCAGTCCTCTTCCGAGTGACCCTTTTTGGCCTACTACCTTAATGCACAAAATGATGTCTTTGATGTGTTAAAAGCCAAAATTCAACTGAGTAAATTTTAAAGATCGTAACTGGCTTTTCTCAGTGATTCCTGAGAGCACCCCATCAAGCAAAAGAAAGGAGCTCTGGGAAGCTCTACAGGATAGAAGGCTTTTACATGCAGAAAAGAGTAGGATGCGGTGTTAAACCAGCACAAAGCAGATCAGTTGGGTAGGATCACCTTCCCTTAGGGGAAGGCCAGCCTCTACCAGGCAGGTGACCTCACCAATGCTAACCAGGTAATTCCAAATGGTATGGTGTAAGATTTTATTCCTGGGAGAGGCTGAAACTGTAAGTAAATATTAAGTCTCAGTTTGGTGATCCAGGGCTCAGCCTAAGTGACTCAGTTTGGGGCCTTTTGTGTCATTTTTTTTTAACAATTCCCCACTTTTGATCAGACTCTCAGCCTGAGAGACATGACCAAAGTTTTAAGGAATTACCACCACTCTTAGCTGCTGCTCTAGAGTTCTCAGATTTTGTTAATCTTCTGTGATGGTACTCACAGGTCATGACATCTTTTTGCTAAATCTCTGTGTGGTATTCACAGCTCACAACTCCAGATTCACAATTTAAAAAAAATATTTATTTATTTTTTTTGAGAGGCGGGTGCAGGGAAGGGGCAGCGAGATGGAGGGAGAGAATCCCAACCAGGCTCCACACTGTCCATGCAGAGCTTAATGCGGGGATCCATCTCCAGAAGTGTGAGATCATGACCTGAGCCAAAATCAAGAGTTGGACGCTTAACCAACTGAGCCACCAGGTGCCCCCAGGTTCACATTTTTTAAGTTGGTCATTCTCTTTGTTTGTCTTCTGGCGTTCTGTTCTTGGGGGATCATGGGCTTGCTGGTGAGCAGCTGCAAACGTGCATTTAAAGCTTTTGAGAGAATATAATTCGCCAGGGAGACTATTATGATTATTATAGGCAGTATAATTAGCAATGTCTGGAATGTATTTCACAATCATGGTCCCCGAGACCCATAGCAGTCAGAATCAAGTAAGTCAAAGAAAGACCCCATTGTGAGGGAGTCACCTTTTTTAGCCCAACTGGCTGGTTCGGTGATCTTCCGTAGCTGAATTTCAGCTAACCCAGAAGTGTTCCTCCAGTCACAGAAAGGGATGTTGGCCACAGCACAGACACCTCCTTGCTCAGCTAAAAGCTAATCAGAGGCTGTTCTCTTACCAAGAACAGCTTTGGCCAGAGTCTGGGAATTTTTGCTAGGCAGTTGTTGCTTTAGCAGCAGGTTCTGAAATTATCTTCAAGAGGTACGGAGAGGTTCCTGCTCATAGCCTCAGGGCATTTACTTCTACCTGGGGGAGCCTGGTCTTCCAAAGGAGGCTGATTTTGAATCATGAATGCCTAACTGGTAATTCCTATATTCTTGCTTTTCACAAGCTGTTTGTTACATACATAGAGGAAAGATCCCAAGATTCTACAGCCAGATGATGCAGGTTTAAAGCCCAGCTCCCACCTCTATATGCTTTGTGACCTTACACAAATCATCTGAGAAAATGGGAATAATGAGACTTATTTTGCATGTGCATGTACTTGATAAAGATAAAATAAGATACCATGTGTGCTCATTGCTTGCTGGCACACAAGTAATCACAGTAAATCAGTGATGTTTTACTGATATTACCTAGTATCAGAAGCAACTGGGTAGTGCTGTTTTTTTGTTTTTTTTTTTTAAACAGGGTGTGGGGGCACCTGGGTGACTGAGTGGTTTAAGCATCTGGCTTTGGCTCAGGTCCTGATCTCATGGTTCATGAGTTCAAGCCCCACATCGGGTTGTCTGTTGTCCATGCAGAACTCACTTCGGATCCTCTGTCCTCCTCTCCCTCTACCCTTCACCCGCATGCGCTCTCTCTTTCTCTCTCTCTCTCTCTCTCTCTCATAAATAAATAAACAAACACTAAAAAAAAAAGGCCGTACCCAGACATACAGTATATTAATCACAGTGCATGACCTCTAGGCATCTTGTATTTTTGTAGAAGTTCCACAGGCAATTCTCATGTACAACCAGAACTGCAACCATGGACCTTTCCATGTTTTTTTTAATATTTATTTATTGGGGGAGAGTGTAAGCAGGGGAGGGGCAGAGAGAATGGGACAGAGGATCTGAAGCAGAAGCTCTGTTCTGAAAGCAGTGAGCTTGATGCGGGGCTCGAACTCAGAAACTATGATATCACGAGCTGAGGTGAAGTCAGATGCTCAACCGACTGAGCCACCCAGGTGCCCCTGGACCCAGTTTTAATTCTCTGACGTTTAACTTGGAGGAAAATCAGGTTATAACACAAAACAGTTACTTTCATTTCTTTTTTTGTTATTGTTTTAATGAAGTTTATTTATTTTGAGAGAGAGAGAGATCATGAGCAGGAGAGGGTCAGACAGAGAGAAAGAGAATATCCCAAGCAGGCTCCATACTGTTAGCATGGAGCCCGACATGGGGCTGAACTCACAAACCCTGACATCATGACCTGAGCCGAAACCAAGAATCAGACACTTCACCGACTGAGCCACCCAGGTGCCCCACAGATACTTTCATTTCTGAATAATATTCTTCTTCCAAAGTCTATAAGCAACAGATTGTTTGGTCTTCCCGAAGGTCTGTCTCATACAGCCTCATAATCGCACCTCATACCTTTAGAAGCATGATAAAGAGACCTTAAAAGCCAGAAATTGGCTATGGAAATGGTGGTGGTTATGGTACTGATCATGTTCCTGCTCTCACTGATTGAGCACTTACGTGTGCCCGACCTGTTACCATGGTACAGGCAGTTCATAGATACACCCGTGAATAAAACCTCGTGCACCCCATTGCTGTGACTACCCTGGAACTGCCATCACTTTGCATTGTGATTCTGAGTTAGGGTTCTCTGGGAAATGAAGGCAGGGATTGTTAACGCCTACACTAGGAAAAAAAATGAAAAAATTACTTTTGTTTTCAGTGTTGAAACTCCACAGCTAAATTTGCTTCCTGTAAAGCAAAGGGGAAATTTCTGGTTTGGTTGGAAAAGTATGTATAAGACTCCTCCTTGCTTAAATGACTTGTAATAAAACAGTAAATACTTCCAACGTGTGCCAGGCATAGTTGGCTCTAAACATTTTATATAGCATAATTTAAAAGAGCTCCATTAGTTAAGTAAAATCTTGGCTCCATTTAAAAGAAGAAGATGCTGAGGCTCAGGACAGGGATTTACCAAGAATCACACGGCTGGTTAATGGCAAAGCCAGGATTTAAACCTAGAAGTTTTGGTCCTAAAGACTGGGCTCTTAACCACTAGGCTAAGCAGCATCTTGGCTTATAGATGCGTAACTTCAATACCATAAGTATTGAGGGGAATATCTTACGTATAAAGTAATGAATAAGGTCTGAAGTCCATGGGCAAATTGATGCCACTTAATTTTCATCAAAATTTACAGATGATATTTAGTTCGTTAAATCATTGATCCATTTAGGAAAAGCATTATCTAATCTCATCATCTAAGCACATCATCAACATTGTGTGTGTGTGTTTTTTCCTTCTGAAGCGATGCACAACCATCATAATTAGAACCGCAGTGAGCTGTGCACCAGAGTTAAACCCGGGTGATCAGGTGTCTCTCTTCTCTTTGCCCTCTGGTCCTGGGCCTGAGAATGAATTGCAAATTGCACCGCTTCAGTGTTTGACTGCCAGAATCTCTCACATTGAGCTGCAGGACCTCCAAAAGAGGAATTTGGGCTGGTTGCAGAGTGATATCCTAATAGTGCTGGAGTTCTGTGTGTTCACATCAGCAAATTCGGTCATTCTCATCCCTCCCAGGATGCCCAGCTCCATCTACCTCCTGCTTCTTCCCTGGCCTCTGCCATCCATCATACGGCACCTGGCCTTGCAGAGGCCTTGCAGCCCATCCCAGGGCTTCCTACGGCCTGTGCTCCTACTAGAGAAATGTAAAGGCAACCGAATCACGTCACTCCTCTTGTCAAAATGACTTCTCATCATCCAGGTTCAGCTCCAAGGTCCTGTGCCAGAGCTGTAGCCCTTACCCATCCCTCTGTCTGACTGTTTCTCCTCCAAGGGAGCCACAGGGCTCTCTCACTCACGTCCTTCAGGCTTCTGCTCTGAGGTTCTTTCCTCCAAGAAGTCTGCTCTGACCTCCCCATGGAAAATTACAGCACACCCCCAGCACCACTTTTCTGCTCGGTGCTTCTCCCTCACGGAACTCACACTTACTTATGACCTCCATGAGAGCAGGGACTTGGATTTGGTCACTACTTCGTCCCTGCCAGCTGAGATCATGCCTGGCACATTGTGGGTGTTCAGAAAGTGATATATGTTAAGTGAAAAGTGTGAATTAACATCAGGCCCTTTGGTTTTGTAAACACTAATCCTCAAGAGAACTCTCTGAGGTGAGCACTGTATTTTTTTAATTTTAAAGAATTTTTTAAAAAACTTTTAATGTTTATTTATTTTTGAGAGAGAGAGAGAGAGAGTACAAGCAGGGGAGGGGCAGAGAGAAAAGGAGATACAGAATCGAAGCAGGCTCCAGGCTCTAAGCTGTCAGCACAGATCCCGATGGGAGGCTCGAACTCACAAACCACAAGATCATGACCTGAGCTGAGGTCAGACACTTAATGACTAAGCCACACAGGTAACGCATAATTTTATAAGAATCTTTAAAGTTTTTTATTTTAATTCCAGTTAATATATAGTGTTATATTAGTTTTAGATGTATAATAATTCCCATCACCCATTTCACCTGTGCCCCCATCAAACATCAGTTTGTTCTAATTAAGTGTTTGTCTCTTAATTTGTCTTTCTTTTCTTTCTTTTTCCCTTTGTTCATCTTAAATTCTACCTTTGAGTGAAATCATATGGTATTTGTCTTTCTCTGACTCTATTGTCTCACTTAGCATTATACTCTTTAGTTCCATCCACATCATTGCAAATGGCAAGATTTCATTCTTTTTTGTGACTGAATAATATTCCTGTGTGTGTGTGTGTGTATGTGTGTGTGTGTGTGTGTGTGTGTATCACTTCTTTATCCATTCATCAATCAGTGGACCCTTGGGTACTTCCATATCTTGCCTATTGTAAATATTGCTGCTATAAACATATGGGTCCCTATATTCCTTTGAATTAGTGTTTTTATATTCTTTGGGTAAATACTCAATAGTGTGATTGTTGTATTAAAAGGTAGATCAATTTTTGCCTTTTTGAGGAATCTCCATACTGTGTTTGATGGTGGCTGCACCAGTTTGTTTTCCTACCAATGGTGTAAGAGGGTTCCTTTTTTTCCACATCTTTGTCAACACTTGTTTTTTTGTGTGTTGTTGATTTTAGCCATTCTGACAGGTGTGAGATGATATCTCTTTGTAGTTTTAATTTGCATTTCCTTGATGATGAATGATGTTAAAGATCTTTTCACATGTATGTTAGCCATCTGTACGTCTTCTTTGGTGAAATGCCTGTTCATGTCTTCTGCCCATTTTTAATTTGATTATTTGTTTCTTGAGTGTCAAGTTTATAAGTTATTTATGGATTTTGGATACTAACCCTTTATCACATATGTCATTTGCAGATATCTTTTCTATTCTCTAGCTTGCCTTTTAGTTTTTTTGATTATTTCCTTTGCTGTACAGAAGCTTTTTATTTTGATGTAGTCCCAGTAGTTTTTGTTTTTGATTCTATTGCCTCAGGAGACATGTCTAGAAAAAAACTTGCTATGGCTGATGTCAAAGAAGTTACTGCCTATGCTCTTTTATAGGATTTTTTTATGGTTGCAGGTCTCACACTTAGGTCTTTCATCTACTTTCAATTTATTTTTGTGTATGGTGTGAGAAAGTGGTCTAGTTTCATTCTTTTGCATGATGCTGTCCAGTCTTCCCAACACAATTTGTTGAAGAGACTGTCTTTTCCCCACTGGATATTCCTTTCTGCTTTGTCAAAGATTACTTACTTGGCGGGGTGCCTGGGTGGCGCAGTCGGTTAAGCGTCCGGTTTCAGCCAGGTCACGATCTCGCGGACCGTGAGTTCGAGCCCTGCGTCAGGCTCTGGGCTGATCGCTCGGAGCCTGTTTCCGATTCTGTGTCTCCCTCTCTCTCTGCCCCTCCCCCGTTCATGCTCTGTCTCTCTCTGTCCCAAAAATAAATAAAAACGTTGAAAAAAAATTAAAAAAAGATTACTTGACCACGTGGTGGTAGGTTCATTTCTACGTTTTCTATTCTGTTCCTTTGATTTATATGTCTGTTTTGTGCCAGTGCCATACTGTCTTAATCACTGTAACTTTGCAATTTGGCTTGAATTCCAGAATTGTGATGCCTCCAGCCTTACTTATCTTCTTCAGTATTGCTTTGACTATTTGGGGTCTTCTGTGGTTCCATACAAGTTTTAGAATTGTTCTAGTTTTGTGAAAAATGCTGTTGGTATTTTGATAGGGATTACAATAAACATGTAAATTGCTCTGGATAGTATAGATATTTTCACACTATTTGTTCTCCTAATCCATGAACATGGAATATCTTTCCATGTCTTTGTGTCATCTTTGATTTCTTTCATCATTGTTTTATAAGTTTTCAGAGTTCGAGTCTTTCGCCTCTTTGTTAGGTTTATTCCTGGGAATCTTACTATTTTTGGTGCTATTGTAAATGACATTATTAATTTCTCTTTCTGCCGCCTCATTATTAGTGCATAGAAATGCAACAGATTTTTGTTGATTGGTTTTGTATCCTATAACTTTACTGAATTCATTTGTCAGTTCTAGCTGTTTTTACATGGAGTCTTTTGGATTTTGTGTATATGGCATAATGTTATCAGCAAATAGTGAAAGTTTTACTTCTTCATTACTGATTTGGATGCCTTTTATTTCTTTTTGTTGCCTTGAACACTGTATTATTGCAGGTAAGACGACAGGCAGTGGGAAATTGACCAGCTCAAAACCACACAGCAAAAAGGCGACCAGGCCTGAGGCCCAACCCAGGTCTGTTTGCCTACAAAGCTCTCTGTCACAGGTTGCTCTAGATCACAAGGAAATGCATTGATGGGCATGTCCCTAGGCCAAGATACTGGAAAACCATGTCACTGAATCATAGGGGTCCAGTTAAGCGTATTCTTCAGCATCCAGTTCTGTAGTTACTAGTCACATGTGGCTGTTTAATTAAAAGTAAATACAGTGTCAAATTCAGTTCTTCAGTCCAGGTGGCCACATTTCAAGAGCTCAGCCACATGTGTAGTTACCAAACATTTTTATCTTCACATTTTTATCCTCACAAAACGTGTAATGGTGACACTCTAGAGGCTTTATTTTACCCTCCAAAGGGGATGTTCGATAGGCTTTATTTTACCCCTTGTCTTATTGTTACCCTGTGAGTGGAAGGAAAAACTATGGAATTGAAGGAAACTTCATGGGGGATGGATATCTTTTGTACTGATAATAACAGGTCGTATTTATTGAATCCTTCCCATGGGTAGGTACCTGTCTAAGCTCTTTGCATGTGTTAGCTGGATGTTAAAGAATCATCTGGAATTGGGATTCAGAGAACAAGTATTAGCACTTGGGGCTGTCTGCTCTGTCCCAATGAGACAGCCTCATCAAGATTTAATAGGAATTACAGAGCCTCCACCTAGCCAACAAGTGTCTCCTCTTTGAATACTGGCCTGACATTGTTGAAGGAGTTTAATTTAAATTATTTTATTATGCAAAGTATCCTTAATCCAAAAAGGGGAAGAAACTGTAAAACACAGGAAAATTCACCTGACACTCTTACTCTATGTTAAAAAAAATATATAACCTGCCACATAGCTATCAGCAACTTAAGAGTTTGTCAGAACTGTTTAAAAAGGGAAGATGTTGGGGCACCTGGGTGGCTCAGTCAGCTAAGTGTCCAACTCTTGGTTTTGGCTCAGGTCATGATCTCAGGGTTCATGGGTTGGAGCCCCTCTGCGTTGGTAGTTCAGAGCCTGCTGGGGTTCTCCCTCTCCCTCTCCCTCTGCCGCTTCCCCACTTGAGCTGTCTCTGTCTCTGTCTCTTTCAAAATAAATAAATAAACTTAAAAAAAATCTATAAACAAATAAAAGGGAAGGCATTGACATCTCCTTTGCGTAGTTGATTTGGTAACTCAAAGTAATTGATGGTCCCCCCTTACCTACCTTGCTTAGTTTTTTCTCATAGTTTTGGAAGCCGAGTCCTCTTGTCAGATCCAGCATGCTGCCTCATATCTTCCTAGCTGTTAAACATTGTTCATGTTAAAATTAGCAAACTTCCTAGCGCTTCCACAGTGCAAAACAGGAGGACATTCGCATTTGCTAGCAAGGAGCCTTCTGGTCTTTATTACTAAAGCAGTTTTAAGTTGCTATTTTGGTTTATTGCCATGGTTTAAAGTTATCAAGGATTTTAGTTGAGACTTCTTTATAGAACATTAGGTCACATTCATATTCGAGGTGACATAGCAAGAGATGAGAAAAATATAAAAGTAGAACAGAGGCCAGGGTGCCTGGGTGGCTCAGTTGGTTAGGCATCCGACTTTGGCTTGGGTCGTGATCTCACAGTTCGTGAGTTCAAGCCCCATGTTGGGCTCTGTGCTGATAGCTCAGAGCCTGGAGCCTGCTTCGGATTCTGTGTCTCCCTCTCTCTCTCTGCCTCTCCCCTGCTCGTGCTTTGTCTCTGTCTCTCAAAAATCAATAAATGTTAAAAAATTAAAAAAAAAAAAAAGTAGAATGGAGGCCAGGGTGGCTGATGGAAGGTGAACGAGGGGCGTGGGGATGGCCTTTGGACTGCAGACCGGGACGAGGAGTTGAAATTTCATTTTCAGTGTGAGGACCAGTGTCAATGAAGCAGGGAAGGGACAAGATCTCATGGACAGTTTTTGACAGTCCCTTTGCATACGTGTAAAGAAAGTATTCTAGAAGCACGGGTGGGGAGAGGGAGACCTCTCAGGGCCAGTGCACTGGTTTGATAAGGGTATTGGCAGCTTGGACCAGAGTGTGGCACCATTGGTGACAGAGGGAGCAGAGGATTTAGGAGGACTTCAGGAGCGCCAACAGGACTTGATGGGGAGCCACGGCATAGAGTTCCGCACACTTCTTCTATAAAGGGCCATATGGTAAATATTGTAGCTTCATGGCCCATACGGTCCTGCCACTCTATTCTGTCCTTTTGTAGCAGCTGACATGTAAGCAAATGGATTGTGTGTGTTCCAAGAAAACAGTATTTGGTCCACTAGGCTATCATCTCTCGACCTCTCCTGAAGAAGGCGGAGAAAGGGGAGGAGCCAAAAATGTCCCCTGCATTTTGGCCTGGGTACTTGGATAGATGGAGGGGCCATTTGCTAGGATTTGGCTTCTGAGGTAAGAGTGGGTAAGGCCTTGAACTCTGGAATCCAGGGCTCCTTCTCAGTCATATTAAACGTGAAGTACCCATGTGACATCCAAGTGAGCAGAAGCATAGGCAGTTTTCTGGGATCTGCGGTTCAGTAGGGGCAGAGTCAGGGCAGAAGAGATCCATTTATGAGCCATTTGTCATATCCACGAGTATGCCACAGAGTGTGAGCTGTGTGCGGCTGCTTTTCTTTTCTATGGAATTTCATAGTTCTAATCGTATTGTGACAAGCTGCTTCCGAGCTGAATCATTCCTGCTCTTAAGCAAGAATTGAGCACATCTTTTGTGTACAGCTCTAAGATGAGGAGAGAGAACACAGGGACCTCGCAACATAAGTACGGAGACAAGACACACTTGAATTTTACCAGCAGTGATATGTAGTCTGAATCTGTCACAGATGTGGGTAACAAGTGACCCAGGCAGGAGGAGGGGTGACAACAGAGTCTTTTTGCATGACCTGAGTCTAGAGCAGTGTCTCTACCTCAGCATTTTTAACCTTTTGAGCCAGATAATTGTTCATTGCCACGGTCCGTCCTGGGCCTTGCAGGATGTGTGACGTCTCTGGTCTCCACCCACTAAGGTGCCAATCACATACCTGCCTCCCCCCCCCCCCCGAACTGTGACAACAACATATGTCTCTAGATGTTGACAAATGACCCCTTGGGGGCAAATTTGCCCTGTATGAGAACTATCAGACTAGAGCTTGGAAGTATGAAAAGCGTTTGGAGTTGCAGACTGGGAGTCCACGGGCAGTATTCGGCCTGACCCACTCATGTATTTTTCAGTAGTCTCTTAAAATTTTTAAAACTCTGAATGCATTTAGTTGGTACCACCAATTCCAGCTTGCCAGAGTCCTCCCAGTTTCCCCTCGCCTTCCATCTGGCCTGGCACACTCTTGCCCGAGCCTGCCCGTTGCCCCACAGACAGCCGAGTTTGAGACCCAAACACAACATGTGGAAGGGCACGCTTGGAGGCGCACAGACTTGCAGACACATTTCCTAGGAAATTTCCTAGGAATTTCCTTTTTCATCACCATCTCAAAATTCTAGGAACCGGTTACCTTTCTTTCCTTTCTATTTATACTTTTTGTGCCAACAAAAGAAATAAGGTATCTTCAGACATTTTTACCTTTGGCGTTAATTCTCCTACTATCTTACTTTGGTTCCATGTGAAAATTAACTTATGAGTTACCACCTCCTTGGGACAGTCTCTCCCATATGAAAAGTCTCAGCTGTGAGAGATGTTATTATAGCTTCTCCCTTCTCTGATAATAGCTTTGCGACCTTACTGCATCGAGTTTCTCTTTATTGCAAGAGGTGTCTTCCTAGCCTCTGCGCTAAGCATTTTTCAGTTCTGAACATTTCCAAAACTGTTATCTGAGGCAGAGAGTTTACTCTGTGTAATATTTTCTTCACCTTCCTTCATTTCCCTCAAATTAAGTCACACATTCTTTACCACCATCTGGAGTTAAGTAGTTGACATGGTTTTTATTGAATCTGTCTTTGCATTGCCACCTGCAGTTTTGAAAACATACCCCAACATATCCTTTGCCTGGCATTTCCCCCGTTTGTATTCCTGCTCCGATATTAATCACGTCCCCTGTTTGTGAACATAATCCTGTTCGGTTCAGACATCTTAGTAGAATCTTAATGTAATGTCTTTGACAATAGCATTGGGTCCTTAGGAATATTGTGTTTCCACTGGCAACTTGGAACATGCCTTTGTTTGTGCCAAGGTGTTACCTGGGTTTATTTCATACTTCTGTTCTTTTTTTTTTTTAATTTTTATTTTTGAGAAAGAGCATGAGCAAGGTTGGGGGGGGGGGTTGCACAGAGAGAGAGAGGGAGACCCAGAATCCAAAGCAGGCTCCAGGCTCTGAGCACAGAACCCAATGCGGGGCTTGAACCCATTAACTGGGAGATCATGACCTGACTGAAGTCGGACGCTTAGCCGACTGAGCCACCCAGGCACCCCGTATACTCCTGTTCTTATTGTGTCTCTAATGTTCTCAACGTTTTTTGTTTCTCGCCATATGCAGTACATGCTCCTCGTTCTCGCTCGTCCAGGGGATTTCAGCTATGTGCTAATCTCTCATTACAGATTAATGACGTGCAAGTACACATTTAAAATGGTTCATCACAACCTCCCCATTTTCTCACGGTTAATTCTTTTTCTGGAAATCTCATTTCTTATATTACCTTTGCCATGAAGAATTCTAAAATACCGTCTTTACGATTTTAACACTTGAGGCAACGGTATTCGAAAGCTCCTTTGGCACTGTGTCGTAGAGTAGCAGTTACAATAGCCGCATCCCCCACCAGTTGTAAGACTCCCTCATCGAAGGAATCCGTCTCTGTCCCTTGTGTCGGCTACCACCTCACCTCATTCAGCAACCTGAGGTGTTTTTTTTTTCTTGGCAGTTGGTTATGTTCAAGGGCTCTGGCATGCTGCCTTCATCTAAAAAGCTGTGTTTTAAAAAGCTTTTGCATCATTGCATAAACACTAATCAGGGTTTTTTTTTTTAATCATTTGGAGATAATTGGAATTAGGTCAGTGCTCCCTTAGATAGATATGAATGTTGTCTCTAATTTTAAAAATGTTCTCTGTGATTACTTTTGCTATAGACACCATGTACCCAAGTGGGGAATGATTGCATTAAAAAATCACAGAACTGCCCATTGATTAATGGGATTCTTTGTAGGTTTCCCCCCTGCTGAGCAGCTTCCACTTAGACTTGGCTGTTGAAGAAGGAAGGAATAGTTTTACAATCACAGAATTTCTCCAGCTGTGCACTGTTGACATCATGGAGTGGATCATTCTTTGCTCTACATCGTAGGCATCTTGGCAGCATCCTGAGTCTGTGCCCACTCGGATGCCACAAGCACCTTTTCCTCCTCCCCCATGGTAACTTCCAACAGTGTCTTCAGAATTGGTCCGTGTCCCTTGAGGAGCAGCATCAACTTTTTCAGGGGAAAGTACTGTTTTGGGCACCCATCTTGCTTTTGCTATTGGAAATGCTCTGCTCTATTTTTTTTTTTTCCAAGTGCAGGTGAAATCAGTTTATGGATTACTTGTGGTTGAACTTAGATGGAAAACATTTCAACACAAGAATTCCCCATTTCCTCTCTGTCATTGCTTCTACTCAGCAAAGGAAGTAGCAGCTTGGCCAGTTGTCACAGTGGCCTTCTGTCCTCCTCTCTGCCACCCGCTAGCAGTGTACCCCAGGCCAGCCATGGGCACTGTCCCTGGGCCTCTGCATTGTCATCCGAAATATGGGTGCAGCTGGACCCTCCTCAGTACTGTAGTGAGGATGGAAGAAGAGGAGGGCTTCTGGTATTTGCAGTGTGGCCCTGTCCTGATGGAGGGTTTTCTTGTCCTTCACATTAGACAGGACCTACGAGAAAGGAGGTAGAGGAGATATGCTCAGGTGGTCCTGCTTCTCAGCATTTGTGGCCTAATTTTCTGGGACTGAGAAAAGGTAAAGGAAGGCAAAACAGAGGAGCCTCAAGGGAAAAAGTAGCCGGGGCTATGTTCCTTCCGATCCGTGATGACATGGTTCTCGGTAAACGGTGAGACGAGACAGAAACAGTGGAATCAGGACAGAACAGTAATAGTCAAAGAAGTTTTTCCAAGATCTCCCCTTTAGAGATCATATCCTTCCTGGGTTTTTTCCTGCTGAAATACACCTGCTGAAACTACCTGCTGAAACTACCTGCTAAATGGTAGTTTATCGTTCCTTGTCCCCCTTGTTAACGATCTTAGTTTGCAAAAGGAGGAATGGGCACATTGTGGTCATTTGCTCAAATCTGCTTTATGAAAATTCGGTGGTTCGTGAAATCTCAAATCTAGGCATCACTGATGCAGAGAAGGAGGCCTTCAGAAGTCTGGGAAGACAGGAAAGGAGGAAGGAGGCTCTGAAGTAATGGGGGGGGGGGGGCGTCCAGAATCCAAACCAGAGGAAAGGCAGTGGGAACGTTCTCCTTCTCTGACCATGACTTTTGCGGCCTCTTACTTAAAGGAAAGGCTAACTTTGGGTTCAAGGCCAGCGATAGGTTCACCACTCTCCTACAGGTTACCTCTCACAAAACGACCTTTATCAGTCAGACTCTTTAATGAATTCTTTTGTCCTGAGAATGTTAACTCCAACAGCAAGAGAAAACTTGGGTGAGCCGTGCACACGGCACCCCACAATATACATGGCTGGTTTCTTGTATGTAGAAAGCGCTCTCCGAAGCTCCAGGACCGCTTTAAAAAATCCATTTCCATTGTGTTTGCTTGCATTAAGTTGTTCATCTGACTTGACTCTAAGCCTGATTAGAACCTCGTTTACCGAGAAAAAAGCAGCAGGAACCAGCCAAAATCAGACAGGAGAGGAAGCAAAGAATCCTGGTATTTGATCCTCCACAGTGAGAAATCTGTTAAGCGTCTTCCTCTCTGAAAATACTTGCTGGGTGAGCATGTGTTTCATTTCCAGTATGAATTTCTCTTACCCTTCCCTGCCATAAATGCAAAGTACTCCTTCAAGGAAGTGCCCTGGGATACATCTCTTTCCCAGATAAAATATTTCATTAAATAGCCTTGCAATTCTTGAATTTTCCCTGCATCTTAAATGTACTTGACCTATAAAAATTATTTCTAATTGAGATTCCTCCTGAGTGGGACCGTGTGTGTGTTGGGCGGTGGGGGTGTGTGGGGTATGCTTCTGTCTTGAAGCCAGTACAGTTGGCGAAATGACTTTTGACTCACTGAAACCTGAAATCTAAGAGTTGAAGAACGCCTCAGTTTCCGCTGCATCCACTAGCTATATGGGGCAGCCAGTCCTAAGAAAATGACAAAGTCAAGCAAACAGCTTTTCTTCTTCGTAGTTCACATAATCACGGAGTCCAATTCAGATATTGTTTCAGCAAGAGGATTTTAAAGACATCTAATATCTCCATGGGAGATGAATGGGGCTGCTCCTCACATGTCCTCTGCTCTTTGGAAGAACCTGACCCTTCAGTAAATGGCTCTTTAGGTCTGACTTCCAGACGCTTTGAATAATGTAGTGCTGCAGGACTCCCAAGTCGGATCACCTTGCCGTTGTTAACTAGGTCCTGTGTTTTCTAAAGCTAATATGGTTTCCTAAATTTAAGAGATTGAAATAAAGTTTGATACGGTGCCGGGTGGCTTCAGTCACAATTAAGCAGTTCGATGATAAAGTTAATTGAAATGACCAAATGAAAAGACACCCTTACAGAGCAAATGGGAAAATTTGCCTCCAATGTTGCAAAAGTACCTTGTGACTGAAAAGCGATTGTCACACCAGTAAGGCTGTTAAAACCGCTCAAGAGATTCATCCATTTAAGCTGGAAAAGACCTGAAATATTCTTTTTCATCAGTGTTTGTTTGCCTTTTGTGACGAAGGCTAAGTCATTGGGAATCTTTGAACTCAGTGTCGGCATAAAAGTTGCTTTTCTAAGGAAAGGTGTGAAGGGTATCCTTCACTTAAGAATTACTTCGACTCTGAAAAAGTCCCTGAGAACACATCCATTTGCTGGAGCCGAGAGCTGCGGGGTTTGGGGTTTCTTTGTGAGTCTTCGTTAAATCTGAGACCCGAGCCATCCGTTGTGATGGGAATTTAGAACACAAGGTGGCACAGCAGACAGAACGTTGCTCTCCTCGCGGAGGGAGGCAGCCTGGAGCTGAGCTGAGCTGAGTCGGCAGCGCACGAATAAATCAAGAAACAGCCCAAGGATCAAGAGCTGTTAAGCAGTTACAGCAGCGATGATGATGATCAAAAGACCACGCTGCCCCTCCCCTCTGCCTCCCCAGCCCTTCCTGCAGCCCTCAAGATACAAATGCATTTCATAAGCGCTACACATTCACACATGCATTCAAAAGGCAGTTGCTGAACTGGGGGCCAGATACTGCTTTAGGGCTGGAGACTAGCCCTAGGATCAGAGTGACCAGGTCCCTGAAAGGGAAAGAATAAACCAGTAAATGATAACAATCAACAGTGGAAACAATAAACAGGTAAACAAATAGTATGAGCTTAGAGAATCACGGGGTCTCTGGAAACAAAAGAAACAGGACTGCGTGAAGAAAGTGTCCTCAGAAGGGTCCCCTTCGGATCTGCTGACTGCCAGGATCCCTGGGTGGCTTCTCAGAAGTAGCAACAGTTGAGGAGAGCCCCAAGTGATGAGAAGCCACACATGTAGGTCTACGGGCATAATGTTCCAGGTGGAGGGAACAGCCAGTGCAAAGGCCCAGCAGAGTAAAAGGAATTAGTCTGGAAGTGGAGAGTGCCATTCTTGGCTGGAGCATGGGTAGGAGTAAGGGTAGTAGGAGATGAAATCACAGAGGCAGGCAGGGTCAGATGAAGGAAGGCTTTGTGGGACACGGAAAAGAGCTTGTACCTCGTTGAAACTGTGTTGGGAAGCCATAGAAACATGTACTCTGCAGACCATATAATCTGATTTATGCTGTAGAAAGATGTTTCTGGCCTCTGTGTGGATAATGGATTAAAAGGAATGAAGAATAAAGCAGAGACTGATTCTTAGGTTCTTACAGTCATCTAGGCTAGAAAAGCTGGTGGTTGCGGAGATGGACTGACGGATGGGTTCAGGATATATTTTGGAGACCTGTGTTGTAGGAAAGATAAAGAACCTCAAAAAGGGACTTAAATTTCAGGGGTTTAGTGTCCTGTAAGGTTAAAACAATGCAGGATGCTCTCCTGGATCTCTTTCTTGGTCCTGTGCCTAACTTTACATTGCTAAAAATAAAGCAACCAGGATAGAAGTCACCCTAAAAGTCAGTAACCCTGAAGAAAAGGATCCTGGCATGTATTTTTTTTTAACCCAGAAGCTTCTCAGCACCAATTACAGTGATAGGTTTCCTTTCAGGGCCAGTGGCCTTAAAATAAGGGCCCACACAGTATCCTGTTTTTCCAACCCAGAAAAGGAATCCTTATTGGTTTTTTCTTTCAATGAGCTATTTTGAACTATTCTTTCTTTCATCCCCCCCTTACACATTATAAGCAGCTAAAAGTCAAACTTTCAGCGTTAGAGGAACTGCTTTGGAGCTTCCAGGCTACAAGTAGGGGTCTCCTCTTACAGGGAGACCTCGACAAGCATTGGGGAATAAGAGGAGTGGGGGACAGGGCTAACCCTTAAGAATTTCCACAAAAACCCGTTCACACTTGAAATATAAATGTTAGTGGGGGGCACCTGGGTGGCTCAGTCGGTTAAGCGTCTGATTTCGGCTCAGGTCATGATCTCATGGTTCGTGAGTTCAAGCTGTGTGCTCACCGCTCAGAGCCTGGAGCCTGCTTCTGATTCTGGGTCTCCCTCTCTCTCTCTTTCCCTTCCCCATTCACACACTGTCTCTCAAAAAAATAAAGTTTAAAAAAATATCAAAGAAATAACAGGTGTTAGGAAAGCCAAGTTTTCAGCATGACAGGTAGGGAGTCTTCCTCAGAGTTAGAAGCATTTGTAGACTAAGACAAGACCCTAGGCCTAAATACCCGAATTACAAATGTTTCTAACCAACATAGAGTTAGAGAGCTCTCTTGGAACCATTTGAGGAAGTGGCGTAATTCCACCCTTAAAAGAGTAGATCTTGATTGAAATAGTCTCTGGAGAAGAAAGATGGGCCTCATGGTACATCATGACCAATTAGTGGTCTTTTTCAGTTGACAGTTGTTTTTCTTTCCCCTTCTAGAAAGAATATGCCATAACTCACTCCTTTTCCTGCACCTTTTTTTTTTTTTTTAATTACGTTATTAGGTGGTGTCAGGATACATTTGCAAGCTAGGAAGAGCTCGTACCCACTTTGGAAACTGTACTTTATAGGACTTGGGTGTCAGCCAAGCTGTTAGCTCTAAAGAGTTGCTTCATTGCCCGCAACTCAGAGACCAGTCTTGTTATATTTTTAGTATGTGTAGCCCTGAATGGCCCATGATTTAGGTACTGTGACTTGGGGTAAAATATCAGAGAACCTGATTGGCTATGCCTAGACTCCCATGCTATCTCTACAAAGGGAACTCTTCCTAAATCCACATCATGATTATGGGTTCAAGATACCTTGACCTGTTGACCAACAGGATGATGTCCATGAAGCTGTAGGCAAAAATTTTTATGAATGCATTTTTTTATGGGTAAACACCCCTTCGTAGTGAGCTGTGATCCAGAATGGATTAAGCACCTTTGAATGAGACCGTATAGTTCAGTGTTCAAAAGCACAGTCTTGGCATTAGACCGAGTCTGCCTTCAGCTGCTCACCTGAGTGTGTGACCATGGCCGTGTTACTTAATCATCAATGTCCCGGTTTTCTCATCTGTAAAATAGGGATGATGTTAGTACTGAACTCAGCAGTTGAGAAGAATAAGTGTATGTCAAAAGGCAAGCTCTCAGCTCTTTTAGTTCATTTTACTCTCAGCTCTGAAGTTAGAAGACTTCTTTTTTTTTACAAAAATGGACAAACGAGAGGCCAAGTTGTTGACCCTTTATGGTGTATTCCACGTGTTTTGGGGGGGGTCAGCCACAGTAGCACTAGTTATTCCATTGACCATTCTGAAGTGACCATTCATCTCTCAGGAACTGCACAGTGACAGTACTTTTGAGTGGCTCCAAGTATTAATGACTTTGGGCCTCTCCTCACCTGCGCCAGTTCAAGGCTTATGACTTTGAGGTGAAAGGCTCTGTAAACTATTAGCAGCCACCAGACTTGCAAGCCATTTATTTCTCTGTGGGACATATTTATTAGGCTGTATGTACTGTGTAATTGAAGCCGACTTCTCTGTCACTATAAAGCCGGGCAACCATGTTCTTCTTACCAAATGCCAACTGACACGCATTGGGAGCTCCTTATTCCAGAGATCTGAGACCCAGTCATCTCTTTAAATTATGATGTCCGTAATATTTTGTAATGACCATTATTAGGTCCCCAAAGGAAAGAATGTCTTCCTCTTTTTGGAGACACTGGGGCTGACGCTCTTGTTCTTGGCAGCCAGTATCATATTTGCATTGAAACATTACGCCGCAGGGTTGGTCATAGTATTTGATTGGAGGAAGGGGGAGAAAAAGCAAACATGTCTAAACTGCAACCCTTTTTTAATTTTGTTTTATGGATTCAATTTTGAGATATATAGCACTTGTAAGGTCCTTCAGTGAAAATGTCCTCTAGTTCAAACTTGGCCTTGAGTTTATATTGGCACGCTGATTTTGCTTTAAACAAACAAACAAAAAAAAAAACCTTTTAGGGGCGCCTGAGTGGCTGTCGGTTAAGCGTCCGACTTCGGCTAAGGCCATGATCTCATGGTTTGTGAGTTCAAGCCCCACGTTGGGCTCTATGTTGAGAGCTCAGAGCCTGGAGCCTCCCTTGGATTCTCTGTCTCCCTCTCTCTCTGCCCCTTTGCCACTCATGCTCTGTCTCTCTCTCTCAAAAAACATTAAGAACTAATAATAATAAAATAAAAATCACAAACCTTTAAAAAGCTTGTTATTTTTCAGTCAAGCATCAGTCATTACATGTTGCTTCCAAACTCCTGACCCCACAATTAAATACCAGCCTCCTTCAGTGTTCAGCTCCTCCCCTCTGCCTTCTTCATATCAGATTAGCTTTCTTCTCTCGTACTCCCAAGAGCAATAGTGCTTCTTCCCATCATGGCCTTTAGCACTGACCACACTCAATTTTGTCTAGTGTATGTGTGTGTATGTGTGTGTGTGTGTGTGTCTTTTTTTTTTTTTTTTTTTTTT
>NW_024412444.1:3732993-3788965 GCF_014898765.1 Herpailurus yagouaroundi
TTTTTTTTTTTTTTTTTTTTTTTTTTTAGCGTTTATTTATTTTTGAGACAGAGAGAGACAAAGCATGAATGGGGGAGGGTCAGAGAGAGGGAGACACAGAATCTGAAACAGGCTCCAGGCTCTGAGCTGTCAGCACAGAGCCTGACGCGGGGCTCAAACTCACGGACGCGAGATCATGACCTGGGCCGAAGTCGGCTGCTTAACTGACTGAGCCAGGCGCCCCATTTTTTTTTTTTTTTAAGACAGACTATGAACTCGTCCAGGTCAGAGCCATGTCTGATTTACCTTTATCTCTCTCGTAATGCTTCGGTAGGCATATGGCAGAACTCAGTAAATCTTGCATGGGTGAACAGTCACGTGGACGGTTCCTTCCAAGCTCAGGTATTGGCTCTTCCATCATCCTGCTTCTTTTTCATCACCAAAACTATCCCTCTGAAATTATTTGCTAGGTTATGTATATTCTCCCTTCCCCCACGTAATGTGAGCCCTATGAAAACAGGACCTTGTAAAAGATCTTATTCGTTGCTTTAATTCATCTCCAGCTCTTGGCCAAAGCAGGCCCTTAGCACAGTTTGGTTACATGAGGGAGTGAATTCCTTTCCTACCTCCAGTGGAAAAAGTTAAGCTGAGTGTACCTATCTTTTGCAGTTTTCTTCCCTCAGCATTTTACCGGTAGGGTGAGTGCAGTTTAAATGTAATCCTGGTTTATACCTTTTTTTTAAAAAAAAAAATTTTTTTTTCAACGTTTATTCTTGGGACAGAGAGAGACAGAGCATGAACAGGGGAGGGGCAGAGAGAGAGGGAGACACAGAATCGGAAACAGGCTCCAGGCTCTGAGCCATCAGCCCAGAGCCTGACGCGGGGCTCGAACTCACGGACCGCGAGATCGTGACCTGGCTGAAGTCGGACGCTTAACCGACTGCGCCACCCAGGCGCCCCCTTTTTTTTTTTAATGTCTATTTGTTTTGAGAGAGAGCATAAGCAGGGGGGTGGGTGGCAGAAAGAGAAGGAGAGAGAGAACCCCAAGCAGGCTCCACGCTGTCAGCGCAGAGCCCAACGTGGGGCTTGATATCACAAACCACGAGATCATGACCTGAGCCGAAATCAAGAGTCGGATGCTTAACTGACTGAGCCACCCAGGTGCCCCCTGGTTTATGTGTTTTGTATTAAGCAAACCAACCAAACAAAAAAACTAGTTGGCCGAGATGATGCAGATGGCTCTCTAAACATGGGTTACTAGCCATTAATGTTAGTTATTTAAAGTCTGTGATTTGCTGCGAAGTAATGATCAATTCTGCCTAGCTGAGGAAATCACAGATTTTCTCACTCTTTCCTTCCTGCACGCCTCCATCTTGGTACTTCATGCAACTCTGAGTGTTTTGATCCGTCCTCATACTGCCTCCCCCCCTCAATAAAAGCATTACCCTACCAGATTCTTTGTTCTTTCATGTAGCAGCAATTTTGCTGATAAATATTAGTGCTCTGCAAAGTCCTTTAATGGAGTTTCTCTCCTGAAAAAATTTTTCCATGTGCCCTTTAGCTCTTCCCGAGAAAGAAGAAGAAACATGCACTGAAAGTTTTCTCTTTCTGCTTGATCCTTCCTTCTCATTATCCTTTCTATTTGCAGATAAAGTATTTTATATACACTGTTCCTTATTAGAGGCACAAACTTAGCAGAAGTCATCCTCACTCCAGGAGTGCATCTAACACCATACACATGTGCTTGGACAAGGTGACTTAACCTGGGGTTCAAAGAACCCAGGAGAATTGGCTTATCAAGGTTACTGGTCAAGATTTCAGAGACTACTGGAAATGATAAGCAAAATTATTTGCTTCTATGCAGCTTTGCTTCAGAGAGGCTCTAACAGCTTTTTTATCCTATTTTCAGTCAAGGCCATGGCCCAGTAATTTGTAACACAGCCACTTGAGTAGAAATGGTAGTCCTTGAGCCAATAGAGAGCTAGAAGAAACTCCAGGTAATTTTTAACCTAGCGGTGCACTAAAGTGAATAAACACATATCATTGTCCAAACTCACTGAATAATGCTTCTCTGTTTATACTTGTCATTGTGTGTAAAATCTGGAAAACTTGGGAAAGACTCAAAGCAATATGAATAACTTACTAATTCTAGAATTCAGAAACAGTATTTTAATACATGTTCTTGTAGTCTTTGGATGTGTGATGTGTGTGTGATGCATGCATATACCTATTTTTACAATGAGCTTATATTCTGTGTACAGTTTTATCCTGATTTTAACATCTTGTATCATTACTACTTTTCCACATCACTAAATGTTCTTCACTGGACCCATTTTTAATGGATTCATAATCTTGTTGATAAAACAATGTGTTTGCTCAGTCCCCTGTTCTTAGGAGTCGTTTCCAATTTTTATCTTCTTTAAATAATACTGTGTTGAACATCCTTTTAGATACACGTAAATCTTTGTGAGCCTCTCTGATTATTTCCTTAATGCGCACTCTTTTTTTTTTTTTTCAACGTTTTTATTTATTTTTGGGACAGAGAGAGACAGAGCATGAACGGGGGAGGGGCAGAGAGAGAGGGAGACACAGAATCGGAAACAGGCTCCAGGCTCCGAGCCATCAGCCCAGAGCCCGACGCGGGGCTCGAACTCACCGACCGCGAGATCGTGACCTGGCTGAAGTCAGACGCTTAACCGACTGCACCATCCAGGCGCCCCAGTTAATGCTCACTCTTAATGATGAGTTTATTGGGGGTAAAGTCAGCTATAATTTTCAAGTTTGGCATTTGGGAATACATGTTGATGTCTTTTAACTTTTTTTAATGTTTTCTTTATTTTTGAGAGAGAGAGAGAGAGAGAGAGAGAGAGAGAGAGAGAGAGAAAGCAGGTGAGGGGCAGAGAGAGAGGGAGACTCAAAATCCGAAGCAGGCGCCAGGTTCTGAGTTGTCAGCACAAAGCCCGACGCGGGGCTCAAACTCACAAACTGTGAGACCATAACCTGAAGTTGGATGCTTAACCAACTAAGCCACCCAGGCACCCCAATTGATGTGTTTTAGAATAAAAAAGATAGTGGGGTCTGAGATGAAAATGTGCTCAGGAGTAGTCTATTCTGTTTTTGGAATATAAGAGTAGCTCCAGACCAAATTCTCACAGTCGTCTTTTCCGTGGCTTTCAGTGGTCTCCATGAACTAACCACCTGATTGCCTCAATCAATCAATCAGTCTCTCTCCCGCTCTCTTTCTCTCTCTCTTTTTCACTATATGTAACAGTCCCCCTGCTCCTTGAACATTGCATTCGTTACCTGATTCAACACCAGTGCTGTTTTCAGTCACCCATTTTGCGATGCAAAACTTTAAAGAATCCCCTATGTTCTAGGACATGTTCTAGCACATTAGTATGTGCTAGAATGCAAAGGAGGAAACCAAAATGTTTCCATTAAAACGCTCACATCTAGAGACCAAGTGCACACTGGATTGGCTATCACAATAAAAACAATATAAATTAATAGCATAGTACATTTTTGTCACTTGTAGATCCACTTTGCTTATGACAGTGACTTTACGATTCACACTTTCAAAGCCTTTTGCATGATTTTTTCTTTGTTCTTTCAGTCGGTGAGGTTGGTTGACATTGTCACTTCCTTTAGCCTGGAGGAAGTTAGGTCCAAGAAAGTCTGATTTCTTTGCCACAATTCAGGCTTGATCATCTCGGTGCCAAAAGGGCAGTGAATGACTAATGTTTGGCTTCCCATGGAAGAGTAGCTGAGCTATCGACATCTTCCCTATGTCCATTTAGTCCACAGGATAAACGCAAGTCTTAATCTCAACAGGGTGCCTCAAGAAACTGTGTACGTATATATTAATTTGGGGGAAAGTAAGCAATTCTTGAAGGCTCTAGAGGTGAATGATGGCTCTTGAGATTTAAGAGTGCAGTAAAATGTTCTGAAATTTGGTATATTCATCTTACTTAAAAAGGCAATGTAGGCTTTTGTTTATTGTGGTATTCATCTGCGTGTACGTGTGTGTTCATAAATAAGTAAAGCTTTGCTTGTAGAAGATCCTAAAATAGGTAATAAAACCGTGAGCCAAAGAACACACAGTTTTGGCATGTAACCTTCTAGTCTTTGTTTCCAAATGCATATGTATTCTGTTATGTTTTTGCTTTTTGCTACCAATTTTTGCATACAACCGTTATAAAATTTCACCAAGAATAACATTTGCCATTTAGTTGTATGCGAACGTGTTCAGTAACGTGCTTTATGGTCTTGGTATTTAAAAGGAAAGCGTTCTCTTCGTGTTATTTGGTCAGATTCCAGTCACTAACAGAGAATGTGCCATTTGGTTTCTCCAAAAGGACATTTCCTTTTTCATAGGGAACTTTGGAAATTCAGGTCCCACTTTTCTCACTTGTATAAATCACACTTAGACTCACACTTTGAATGTATGCTTCCCCGTAAAAGTTTTCTGGGACCCCTTTGAAATAGCATTTGCCACCTTCTCGGCTCTAAGAGCAGATGGTGCCATTGGTAGACTCTTCCTTCTGCCTCTTCTCAAAATCTCCCTTCTTTTCCCTGAAGGGAGCAGGTGAGCCCATTAAGACAGGTGCTGTTTCTTCCCATACCTCACATGTAGTAGGTGACACGATTGCCCCTGGGAACACAAAGTGCGATTTGTCCTGGGAAAACCACCGTTGGGCTGTGAAGCGTGGGATCACGCTGCTTTCTGTCGCCCATCCAGTGTGGGATGGCCCGCACTCAGCTCTCACTTGATAAGAACCACATCGTGTGCTTTCTAGGTCTTGGAAAATTCTGCCAAAGGGTGGCCTTTTTTGAGTATTTTCTGATGAGGTCTCCCAGCTGTTTTCAAACCATCTGAGTAGTTTTGGCTAAAATATATTATAAATTGTAATCAGGAGCTTTGTTCCCGCATTCATATTCATTAGATTTTAAGATTTAATGACTATGTGGACTTAAAGCAAATCCTTGATTTCTTTTTTAAAAAGCACTCAAGTGAGTCTCTCGATTTTTGACTTTCTGAATACTAATTTAGGGCCAACTTTGGCTCCTGTGAAAGGTGTAGCTTTTGAAAAACAAGGTAGCAAAGAGGAACAAATTCCTCTCTAAATTAATACTTTTTCTTCTTTGTTGTAAAATACAACTTGTAGGGTCAGTTGAGCTGGGATATTTTGGGATGTTGCACGGAGGGCTTCCTCAGAGGAAACAGGACTATAACTATTACCCCAGTTTGCTTCAGACTGGATGGTTTTGTACACTTAATGGAAGGGCCATTAATTAATTAATGTTCATGTTTAAATAAATGTTTTATTGCCTCAGCAAGATTATGAATATGGTATTCTTGATGAAGGTTCTTGATGAAGAATTCTAGATGAAGGCTAGGTTGGCCTCACCTAGCCCCTCCGATCCCAGCCCCTCCTTGCCCACCAGAAACACCCCAGTGACGAGTCTTGTGTGGACAGTTGTGGAATGCGGACACCGTGCCTTTGTTTGGGTATATTTGACACCGGCCTCCTCCTGTACCGGCCGTTCTGCAGCATGCTGCTTGCATTCAGCATCGTGTCTTGGAGCCCATCCATGCTACTCAGAGAAAAAGCTCACTGCTTTTAACCTCTGCAGACTGCCCTATAGGTGCGCTGTTCCACAGTTTCTTTAGAACCTCCGGTCCTTTCCAGGTTTCTTTTATGCCACCCCTGCTGCAGTGAGCATCCTTGTATATACCTGCACTTTCAGCGTGTGTTTCTGTATGATAGGGAAAGAAAAGTACCCTTTATTTTATACACGAACTCTTCAGAGACCAGGAATTTAAGATGGTCGGTTTTATAAATGATTAGCAGAGTACGGATCAAAGCCACTTTCCCGGACTCCTCCTACCTCGTTGGAGATTCTTGACACATTTTTATAGAGAGTCACTGGGATCTTGTGTGAAGACAAGTCTGGTGGAAAGCTAGCTACAGTGAAATGTTGCATCTTGCAGTTAACGAAGAAGGTCAGTCAGAATTAGGGAAAAAAATCTGAGTGCAAAGATGCAATATTATATACTTTTGAAGTGTGTGCAATGACCAACACGAATATAACTGAATAAAATTCCTTAAGGGAATCACATTAATGAACAAATAAAAGCACTTCATAATTTTTTAAAGAATAGGGACCCAACCAGATTACCCAGCACAGTTATTCTCATCCACAGGTAAAATAGTTCCCCTGCAATATTTTTTAGACTTTAACAGGTTAGGCAGATGACCTTTCCTAGGCGGGAGGAAGATAACCATAAGCACGTCCTTCCTGAACGGTGTAAATTCTCAAAGGCCGGTGAAGGGGTTGACATTTGAGAGGCCTCCTCTACGCCAGGTGTGAGGCTTTAAAATGTTTTGTCTCTTTAAGTATCATCATCCTGTGAAGTGAACCTTGCTATCTCCATTTCGTAAACTGAGACGCTGAAGCATGGACAGCTCTAAAGCCAGCTTCACGAAGGTCTGCCTGCGCGATCTCGCTGGACCTGAAAGAGTCCTCCTCTTTCCACCGTCTCCCAGTCTTCTTAAATGTGGTCCTCAGACCTCCTGCATCGGAATCTCCTGGAAGATTTGTTTACAGTGCAGATTCCCCGGCCCTTGGGGGTGGGACCCAGGGTTCTGCATTTGTAAAAGTCTGTACGGTCTCCTTATGTACTTGGAAGTCTGAGAACCACTCGGCCGGGCCGTGATGACCTCGTTTTGGTGATGACGTGATGAGCCTTGCCAGAAGCGTCCCCAATGCCTTTGGGGACAAGTAATCCATGAGAAGCCATGCCTCACTTGCAGTGGGCACATGAGCAGTGCTCCTCTGCTGGCTTCCTCCTACTCATCCACTTCTGTTGCCTCGTGTTACTTGTGCTGAACTTAGCACAGCTCATGGTTTGACAAGTCACTTCCCAAAGCATTGAAATCATCACACTACACGGGGATCGTTTTCTAAAAAAGGTTGAAGTTTCCAGTGCAAAATCATCAGATCAGAAGTCTATCTTTTGTGCCCAGTACAGATGGAATCTGCATTTTGCATTCTATCCCTTGCTCAAACCAAAAATGAAAAATAGATAAAAAATGAGAGGACAGCTTGCAGAAATGATTACCTTTGAAACACCGTTCTATGCTTTTATTTTTCATTCTAGCCCTCCTTTGCTTCACTCTCCTGTTGGCAGGTTTCCCACATGTCTGCCCCTAATCGCTGCTGACTTTTCTAGAAGTGTGCAGCAATCACCAGCCTCTTCCAGCTCTCACCCTCCCGTGAAAGACGGGGTTCTGGAAGAGCCAGCTAGGATCAGTGAATACCTTTTTCTCTTCTGCCTTTTTTCTTTATCCATTATCATCTTCTCTCAGCTCCATGAAATTTTCTCATTCACTCCCCCAACAATCTGCTTTTCTCTTGAAGATCTGGCCCCAGCTAGTGTCCTTTCCAACAAGCTAAATAGGAGTGTGCTTGGTTGACTGACATGCAGGGAGAGGTGTGCCCATGGTCCGGAGGGGGTCCTACAGCAAGTTAAATTTGTGTTCTCTGCTGGCAAAAGAACATCCATCCGTCTTTGTTTTGGTGTTCAGCTCATCCAAATAAAGAAGGCATTTCCTCTCCTGAAAGGCGGTGGGGGGCGGAGGAGGGAGGGAGGAAAGGAAAGAAACGACCCAAAAAAAAGAAAGAAAGAAAAATTTAATTTTAACCATGTACTCCTCTGCAACTAAATATATACCCCTTCCTCTGTCCTGATTGGTCCGCTTCAATTGACAAGTGGATCGTGGGGAAAGGAAATATCCTGGACTTAATTGTAAGTTAAGTCTCTCTTAATCCAGAAGAGCATTTGAGATTCTGTCCAAGTGTTCAATTTCCCAGGCCGCTGAGGTCTGTGAATTTCTTTTCCCAGCCTCCAGGCTGCTGCAGTACAAGCCAGCATAGCTAATGCAGATAGATCTCCTGCCTCTCCCTCTCCTCCTCCCTCTGCTTTGATTCGATATGAACAGCCTGGTAACTCCGATGCTGGGGAGAAATCTGACATAACTCTGCAGATGGCTAGGTTGCCATGAAACACCTGGGGATTGTTCTTTAAGGAAAAGGTAACATTTATATGCTAATGATTTTTTCCCCCTCTTCCCTCCTTGTTGCATTTTTTCCAGGGTTGCCAGTTCCCAAGAAGAGCCCAAAGTCGGTAAGGACTTGTCAGTTACTTGATTCTTGTTTGCCGGGGGGTGGGGGCTGGTGGTGGGAAGGGACGCCGTCTGGTTTGACTTCACGTAACGTGTTTTAGAGTAGATGGGGGAGACGGTAGCTCCGGCTCATTTGATTAAGTTCTGAGGGTCTGTTTGGTATAGAAGGTGTTTGGGTTTGTCTTTAACTGTCTAGTGATTTGTGGGCAGGCTGCAGGAGCCAGGTTAAAGAATGCATGTTTGGAATCTTCTCTATAAATGCATCACGACTCGCATTCAAATGGAGGACTTTCTCAGGTGTTTTAACTTGATACAAATGCTATTGTTTCCTTTGGGAGGGGGGTGGGGGAGAGCTCCACCTGCTTTCTGGGTAAGGTTGCCCTTAACTGGTGTTTCCATCCGTTCACATGGGCAGATTCTCTCCTTGAGCTTTCTTATGCATTGGCTGATGAATTATTTACAAAATTAAAAAGCCTGCAGGTTTGAAGAATTGCTTTGCCCTGTATATATATCCACGCTCACATGCAACCCTGTTCGCTGCCCCAGCATTGAGAATAAGACATTTCCTTGCTGTCGAAATGTCCTTTGTTGTTTTGCTAGCTTTAGCAGCATTATGCTGCAGGTATAGGATTCTTTAAAAAAAAAAAAATCAATGTTTTGCTGTCCTTTCTAATCTGGTTTCCCTGAAGATGCATTACCTAGTTGACATGTTAGCTAATAGCTTAGAGGCTATGGTGTTGTGCTTGGTGGTGTCAGCTTCTGTTCCCAGGGCACTGACAACAAATTAAAATGCTACTTAAAAACTCAAAATCTGGACCTAGGATGCCTATGAAATTGATCCAGGAGAAGGAAGCTTCCCGATTCATTAACATTTGGGTAAAGAGGGGTACTTCCATGTGGCTTAGAGTATTCGGGGGAGGGAAGATTTACGGCTTTCTGCCATCCGGGAAAGGAGAGCCTTTAAAACTTTGCAGCGGACGGGGCTGCAGTGGAATTCTTTCCACCTGTCTCCAAGCCTGGCGGCGAGAGGCAGAAGTTTATTAAGGAGGTGAGCAAAGAAGCTTCTTGCATTCTTAAGCTCCACTCCTAAGTTGTCCAAAGAGAAAAGCCTGCAATAATTGATGTGCTTCCAGTGGCACGGTGCTGTGGTGTCTACAACATGTGACTTCGGGCTGCCTCCCTTGTCAGTCTGTGTTAATGTTGAAGCTGAAAAGCGCTGGTAGGTGTGCACATCGGAACCACAGAGATGCCAATGCTCAGGAGCGCGCGCGCGCGCGTGTGTGTGTGCACGTGCATGCACATGGCACATGTGTGTCCTGATCCCCAGGTCATAGTCAGAAACCTATTCAGCCTTCAGAAAAATAGAAGTAAATCCGAAAGATGTGTCTCATGAGCTTGAGTTAGCCATCCTTTTTTCTCCCCCACCCGCAAGCGTTTTCCGTGATGCACGGAATTAATTTGCACACCCCACATGGAATGGAGTCTTAACGAGGAGCATACTGGGGGGGAGATATAGCAGGTCTGCCCAGGGAGCATGACATCAAGGAGTAAGGTGTTTTTTTTGGTTTTGCATCCCATTTAAACTTACTTTGCAAAAGGATGTTGTGGATTTCATTTGCATCGTTTCTTCCCCAAAGTGTTTTGGAATTCACTGCCGAACTCAAAGCATATCAAACAGGTATAGAGCCTGTTTTCACCAAGTCAGTTAAGAGAATTCCCTATGACAGTTTATTTTTGTAGAAGCCGTGTCATTAGCAAGCAGCAAGCCAATTACTCCGGCTGCATTCCTAGGAAAAAAAGCGTTCTTAACTGCTTTGCCCACAGTCTGCTGGCTCTTAATTACCACAAGCTAAGAGCCTGGTGTGTTGCCGGGTTAGAAAAGAACAAGCCCCCGGCCTGGGGCTTGTCCTTACCTGGTTTCTGTGCCAGGACAGGGATGATGGTTTTCACAGCATTGCTGGCACACTCTGGCAGCTGCTGTACAAAATTTGGGAACAATCAGCCAAGGTCTGCCATTGCCAGTAGAGCATTGCTAACATCTGTGATCCGTGGGAGCTCTGTACAGGTGGGTTGAGAGCTGTTTCCCTTCCCCAGTTAGAATTTTGATGAGGTCCTGCCAGAGAGACAGATGATGATGGGATTTTTCTGGTGGGGTCGAAGGGAATCCATGGGGAAGCTGGATGTCATGGTTCCAGAAAGCCAGGCACATAATAGCAGACAGGGTCAGTTGTGCAAGATAAGTAATGAATGCACGCGGATTGTGCCAGGTTATAACATGCTGAGATGTACCATTAGCTCTGTGAATATACGGTCTTCACCCGGGACCATGTTTTTTCTCTGTTCTAGAGTCTTCTGACATTGTTGGCTCACTCATGTGACTGACAGCTTCCTTTTGCCCTCATACCTTTTTTTTTTTTTTAATGTTTTCAATAATTAATTAGTTGGGTTTTTATTAGAACAAAAGGACTTTTTGATCTTGTTTTCCCTCCTGGGCAGTGTCTCTAGCTTAGTCTTAATAAGCAGTTTCACCTACTAGATTTAGTTTAAATGTTAAGCTTATGGGTTCTGCACACTGGGAACAATGGCAGTGCCTTAATAAATTGTTATTCATTTAATACCTGGATGTTAATACCATAACATCAGGAATTTTTTTGCCACATGGCAGAGAAAAAAATAAGACATATTTGCTGTCAGGTTTTAGACCTCACTGGAGAACTGATTGTGAGACCCAATTTAATCATCCTGACTGGAAACCTACTTAACTGAGACTCTTGTTCTGAATCATGCTCAAGGATTTTGTAAGACTTTAAAACTCTAGGGGTGCCTCGCTGGCTCAGTCGGTACGTAGAGCTCATGACTCTTGATCTCGGCATTGTGAGTTCGAGCCCCACATTGGGTGTACAGATTACTAAAAAAATAAATAGGTAAACTTAAAAAAATGAATTTAAAACTCTAAATACCACATCACACCCCGAATTTTAAGTCAGTATTCACTTTTGTTTTCTCACTAGTTCGTTTCCCAGCTGTGACTTCCCTTTCTCCCTTCCTTCATCTGTCCATCTGTCCGTGTAACCCATCCATGCATCTGTCCATGCGTTTATCTTTTATGCGCTCATCCCCCAACTATCCGTCCATCTATCCATTTATTTAGCAATTAGTATCAAGAACCTAGTAAGTGTCAGGTTTGGTGTGAGGCACTGGAAATACTATGGTAAATAGGTTGGTCCTGTGCCTTTCTTGGCGGGGCTTGCAAACACATAATGTTTTGATTCCTCCTTTCAGAAAAAAGATTCATTGTCACAAATCACCAAAAATTGTCTGCATTTGTTGCCTCAGCCTGTGTTTATTGAGGTTCTTCTGTATGCCAGACCCAGTGCCAGCATACAACAGGATCTAAACCAGAAAACACTCCTGCCCTCAGGCAACTAGGGAGAGAGAAACAATAGTCACATAAACAGGCAGATCTGCATGAATCCTACTCATGGGGCATAAAGGCAGAAACCTTCCCAAGTTAAAAAAAAAAAAAAAAAAAGCAGAAAGATAATCTAGAACCAAGTACCCACATAATGAAAATCACTCAGCTCTTAATTGCAACCTCCTAAGTTAAATAGTCCTTACAAAGCCCCAGCAAGGACCCAGGGCTGAGATGCTGTGATTGAGCTGTGGAATTTTTCTGAGTTCCCCAGCAGCCTGAGCAATACAGGAAGCCTTATTTATGTAACTGTTATTGTCCGATCAAAGAAAGCATACCATATTCATAAAGAAGACAAAACTTCCCCAGTTACTAAAAAACTTCCCATCAAGTTTTCATACAGGGAACACGAAATGTCAGAGAGACCAAGGAAGTCTGTTCAACAAAGTGCAGCGAAGGCAGCAAGCTGAAAGGAAGCAGTAGTGACAGGTTTCTGGTCCATTGTCCTCGGCTCCTTTCCCTTGGAAGAGACCCTAGGGATACTGCTGATGACCAGTTGTTAAGAGATGAGAGAGAGAGAGAGAGAGAGAGAGATCTCTCAGGTAATATACCCAGTGAGTGACCCCAGCCAGAATCACCCAGTTTTATGTATCCTGCCTGGTTTTCAAACTCTCCTGGTTGTCTTAACTTCCCAGAGCCACAAAGCAGTGAGTAGTAGAAGGAAGAAGGATTAGGGTTGCTCATGTAAGTCTCCTTGTCCCTCACCTTCTCTCAGCGACGCACTCCCTCAACCCCTCGGAGCCTAGAAGGTAGACTTTGCTTTTGTATCTTCCAAACATTCCATGTGAACCAAAATTCGTTTTCATATCCGATCGATACTTTCCTTTTCTTCTCCATTAACTCCTCTCATCTGCCTTTTTGGAAGAGATTATTTGACTTAGACTCGTAAATGATAAAAGAAAGAGACAAAGGGGCGCCTGGGTGGCGCAGTCGGTTAAGCGTCCGACTTCAGCCAGGTCACCATCTCGCGGCCCGTGAGTTCGAGCCCCGCGTCGGGCTCTGGGCTGATGGCTCAGAGCCTGGAGCCTGTTTCCGATTCTGTGTCTCCCTCTCTCTCTGCCCCTCCCCCGTTCATGCTCTGTCTCTCTCTGTCCCAAAAATAAATAAACGTTGAAAAAAAAAATTTTTTAAAAAAAAAAAAAAAAAAAAAAAAAAAAAAAAAGAAAGAGACAAAGAGAAAGACCATCCTCTGCTTTGGCTTGTATTTGAGTCTCTGATTTTTGCGCAACCTTTAACGACATTGGCCTAATATCTCATCAGCACTTGGAGTTTTTCCTGTTGTCCATGTAAATCACTGCAGTGGCCTTCAGTCTTGGCAGATAAGTGAACTGTAAATAATTTTGCTTTAAAATGGATCGATTTGTCATCTTTAAGCCACATGAATTCTTTTCATCATTTAAGCTCCTAAGTGCTGTCTGTATTCATTTACTCTTCTGAGCAAATATTTTCAGCTCACTTTATAAGTACCTTCGTTTTGAAATCATTTTGTGAAATACTGACGAGTTGATTTTTTTTTTTTCCTGTTTCCATTTATAAAAACCATTGCATCTTCCCAATTGCCCTGGCCTGTCAGTAGTTAGGGAATCATTTGTTCTAGGGAGGTTGGTACAATTTTATTTTAAAAGACCTTATGACACAAGTGTGTGTGGGTAGTGTGTGGCCAAGGACTTTTGTGGAGCTTTGAAAATCGAGCCCATTTCTTTCTTCCTAGTCAACCGATACGAGATTTAAAGATAAAAATCTTCCTTCCCAAATAATCAGAACAGTGACAAGAGCGGGCTTTGGAAATACCCATCCCAGTATGTGGTACATCTTTCCAACTAGTCGCTCAAGCTGGAGACCTGGGAGGTGAATATCCGTGGTTCCAAGATGTCCTCCCCTCCTGTTCCTCTTCCCTGCCCTCCATTCTGCAACGCCTGTTGAATCTGGGACCAAAATGTCTTTGACCTCACTTTTTCCCCCTCCCCTTCATTACTGCTATTCTGTAGTGTAAACCACCTTGGATCTCTCACGTAGAATACACGATAGCCTCTCCTCTCTGCTTTTACTCCTGTCCACACCAACCTAGTCACCCCTCAGTAGCCAGACCAAACTCCCTATAAGTCATTTGGGTTCTGGCACATCCCTGCTTTAAATTCCTGATTAGATTTCTTCTTCTCTGAACTAAGAATGAAACCCAAACTCTTTAAAGCACCCCTCAGGGTCCTTGCAGTATCTGGTCTCCAAGCATATCTGAGGCCATCCCACTCCCTTGCTGTGTCCCACTACGTTCTCTCTCTTCTTCAGACAGCCCAAGCTCGTTTTTGCTTTGAAAACGTAGCACATACTGTTCCCATTAATGGGCTGTTTTTCCAGAAGTCTCTCCCTACCACCTACCCACAGGACAATGCAGGATGTCGGTATCAAACTGTTAGGTTTACGTGATTAATGTCCATCAACACACACACACACACACACACACACACACACACACACACACACACCTAGATACGAGCATCAATTCTAAGAGTTTAGGTACTATCTCCCTTTGCACATTTATGCCTGAGAATCTGGCTCACAGCAAGTGTCCTGTGTGTACTTATTGGATGAGTGAACTGTAATGCATGTCAATATGCATTGTGGGTAGCTACGTACAAGGGCTTGGTCTGGATGGTCTTGCCTTTGCGTGCTAGCTCGTCACGTGGTGCTGGTATGCATCGAAGAACAGACTTGAAATGTCTCTTGAGCTACAGATAGATCTCTTGGGGCCAGTTTCTCACCTAGAAAAATGAGGAGAAAGACAATCCCACCAGATGCAAGTCTGATCCTGTGCTATAACTAGTTCAGAAGTGAATTTGTTCTCATGCCCCAGGTCTTTGCTGAGAGGTAATTCCGGGTGGCTGTAGAGGTACAAGTTGACTTTAATTTGAGAGATACATAAACATGACTTTTCTCCTGGACAGTTCTGGGCTCTGATCAGATAAAAGGCAACATGAAAGCTAATTAGCATGCCCACAGAAGGGAAGAAGGCATATTTTGAACTCTAGCACATACACACAGAGCATATAGCTTCAAAAAAATTAGACTACCAAGATATTGAATACAGACTATATCTTCAAATCAAGTGGTTTGCATAATTGAACTTGAAAAGAAACATAAGGCGAGGTTAAATCTTATCAGAGGAAAATCTAAACAGCTTCCAGAATGTTGTGCATTAGCCCATTAGCGTGGGTTAGAATATGTCATCTAGTGATAGCTTTAAGTGGTGACGTAGTTTTTTTTGAGCGTGTTCTTAGGATGATGCTTTATTTACTTCTGTTTGCCAAATTTAGGGACAGGGTTTAGGTGGCATTTAAAAGGGATGCAGAGATGCAGTTTCAGAGATAGTTTTATTATTAAAAAAATTTTTTTTAACGTTTATTTATTTTTGAGACAGAGAGAGACAGAGCATGAACGGGGGAGGGTCAGAGAGAGAGGGAGACACAGAATCCGAAGCAGGCTCCAGGCTCTGAGCTGTCAGCACAGAGCCCGACGCGGGGCTCGAACCCACGGACCGCGAGATCATGACCTGACAGAAGTCGGACGCCCAACCGACTGAGCCACCCAGGCGCCCCCAGAGACAGTTTTACAAACTCATTCCACATTCTGTCATTTCGTATTAAATTGGACCGGAGTCAGACATTTGTTGGGAGGTGAGAAAGGGTGTTAAAATTTGAAAAATGGCCCAAGCCTTTTCTGGTGGACTTTGTTTGCACACCGTGGTAATGGCAAAGCCGTTCTTCAGTCAAACCTGAGATTTCCAGGTCCTCCGTGTCAGGGATTTGTTACATCCATCTGAGGGTCTCGGGAAGCCGCAAGACGGCAGACACAACCTGTGCACATGATCTTGTGGGCATGTGTGTAAAAACACATGTGCATTCTCTGCAGGAGAAAAGGCCAGCCCGTTAGCAGATTCTGTCAGTAGGGCAAGGTTGCCAGAAAGAAATTTTTCTCCAGTTCAGAAGGAGGGGGTGAGCGGCAGAGGTTACGTTGGGGTTCCAGGGACTACAAAGGAACCCTGGGAAAGAAGACTGTGACCTTTCCCTCAGGTAACCCTGCAGGGCAGCTCACTTTAGGTCCCAGTGAGGCTTTGTGAAGCATCGTCTTGACCCAAAGGATCCTGAAGATTCGGGGATCAGAGACTGACGTTAACTGTGAAATGAATTTAGTGCCAATAGACCAGTCCCACATTCTGGCATTTGCTACTATTTGAGGGACCCAGAGACGGTGGGCATTTGAACGAGGGGATGTGGTTCTTAGGGTGAACTCCAGAGGTCCTTAATCTGTGGAATTACTTCCTTTTATATTTAAAATACGCTTTTCCTCCTTTCCTGAGAACAAAAATAAAGCACGACCAAAATATAAAAAGTAACAGCTGCATTAATTCTCCTTACCAAGGTTTACTTCAAGATGAAAATAGCTTTAAATTTTGTCTTGATTATAACAAGCATTATCTATACCTTATAAAAAGCAGATGGGGCGTCTGAGTGGCTCAGTCGGTTAAGCATCCAACTTCGGCTCAGGTCACAATCTTGTGGTCTGCGGGTTCAAGTCCCGCGTCAAGCTCTGTGCTGACAGCTCAGAGCCTGGAGCCTGCCTGATTCTTGTCTCCTTCTCCCTCTGCCCCTCCCCCGCTTGCGCTCTGGCTCTGTCTCTCAAAAATAAATAAACGTGAAAGGGTGTGTTGGCCGTTAACATTTTCTGACTTGAAGTCTTCAAGCATGTCTCCCCAGGGAGGCAAGAAGGCAGCCACTGAGGTTCTAGGAGGGCAGAAATCAGATAGCTGGTCCCAGGAGCCGCAGGTGCTGTCGGGAAGGACTGTTAGAAGCCGGAAAACCAGGTTTTATTCCACATCTCTGGAACTCGGATCCATGTAGGTCTGAGCTGAACACTTCATCCTCACAAGGGAACGGTGTCGATATGGGGGGACGGCGGTAGTTGTCCCTGCCCAGATCTCAGTGTGCTCTCCTCTCACCTTCACCAGAGTATATACGTTGTCCCCCGGAGTCTGAGTGAACTGAGCCTCTCAGGGTTTTATTTACCAAGACCTCTTTGCTAGTGTAGAATGTGGGCCTCAAATTTCTCCCGCAGGCACACCAGATATAATTTTAAGTGCTCTGTCTTGCCTTCATCAAATACATGCCCATCTCCTCACCTTTGAATCCTTGCCAAAATCCATATTGAGACCTGTAATCTGTATCAGTCAAGGGTAGATGAAGTTTCTGCCTTTCTGGGACTTTCTTCAGATACCGATATCGAAGCGAAGACTCAAAGGGGAGGGCGTAAAGGGACCTGAGACTGAGATGAAAGGGAACTTGAACATTTCCATGAAGATGGGGAATGAAAGGTGACGGATACCTGGGGAGAGAGGGAGGAAGGTTTTGATAGGTTTGATTGTAAGACCAAGGGGAAGATTGTGATGCTACATGGAACTTTAGGGAACTGAAATGCTCTGGGTCAAAAGATCTTAGGAAACCAATTAACTAGCACAAGCTATACAGGTCCCATAAGAGAGGACAGAGATACCCCTTCCTGTCCTCTGCCCCGTTACGGTGCTTTTAAGCAGATAAGTATAGGGACATAGCATCTATTAAGTGAGAGGCAGGATTCCAGAATTTGTATTTTGAATGGGGGAAACTGAACACCGGGGCTTACCACCATCTTTTATTCAAGGAAATAAGAACTGAAGTGATTTCATTTCCTGCCAGGTATTTTTCTTCCCACTAGGTTTTGCTCTCTGTTCAATCACCATTCAAACAAAGAGCATTTCATAAAATGGGAAGGGTCTTTTGCTGAGCAGGTTTCAAAGCACAGAAACCTGCTTATTCTATTGAAATTTAATGAAACTCTTTCCTTTTGAATGCTGCTTGGACTTTGGACAGGTTGCAGATCTAACAAGGCTGACCTCCTGAGGTCAACCCATATAGAAAGTCTGATCATGGGGCTCCTGGGTGGCGCAGTCGGTTGAGCGTCCGACTTCAGCCAGGTCACGATCTCGCGGCCCGGGAGTTCGAGCCCCGCGTCGGGCTCTGGGCTGACGGCTCAGAGCCTGGAGCCTGTTTCCGATTCTGTGTCTCCCTCTCTCTCTGCCCCTCCCCCGTTCATGCTCTGTCTCTCTCTATCCCAAAAATAAATAAACGTTGAAAAAAAAGAAAGTCTGATCTTGGTTTTTTAAGCAACAGCAGTGTCAGGAGGTAAAGAGGTGAAAGGTGACTCCTACAAAATTGAGTAGCTAAGAATTCTGGTAGCTCTTCATATGATAACTACTTATATGCTTATAAGTACCAGTGCACATATAACGCTAGGCATGATTTTTTAAAAGGTCTGATCTCTTCCTTACAGTGTTGAAGAACTAATGGCAAAAGGTAAAAGTGGGGCATTTTATTATTGAAAGATGCAAAATGGGAAGTCCCCAGGAACATTTTTAGCCCTGATTGTATTTACTCTGGCTGTTATAGCCTTACATTTAAATCCCTCATGGTATTTTGTGTCACATGTTTTGTCCAAAAATTGCTGATGTTGAAGTGATACATCTCGTATCTCTCCCCTGAATTTCAAAGTCATGGATCCAGTTGCTTATAGGACACGTCCAGATGCATGTCTCATAGCTCAAATTTACAAGCCCAGAACTGAACTCTTACTTCTAACTGCACAGACCCAAATAATCTTCCCCCTTATCGCCGCCATATCAGTAAGAGGCTACTTGAGTCTTGCAGTTGGATCAGACCCTCAACTTTGAAGCCGTCCTTGATTCCCTTCTCTCACACCTTGCATACAACCTACTCGTCCCCATCTCTGCCACATTACCCTGGTCCAAGCCATCATCCTCCCTCACCTAGATAGTTACCACAATATCCTAAGGTCTCCCCACTTCACGGCTTGCCCTGGGACCTTCTAAAACAGCAGCCACAAAAATGAGGATGCTAAACTGATACATCTTGTAAAACATGCACCCAGGGTCTTAGCTGGGAACCTATGATGGAAATTGGATTTGTTTTCTGCTGCAGCCCAGAGAGCAATATGGTTTGTGATTATGTCTTCCCATCTGGCCCGCCCCTCTCTCTGTCTGCCAATCACCTGGGGATTTATCTGCATGCAGCACTAGCTGGAGAAAGATGGAAACCCAAATGTTGTTGACGTATTTACATATGTGTGCGCAGACGTGCTGAACAAAAACAAGCTGATGGAAACACCCACTCAGAGAGCCAATAACAATTCTCTTCTTGCTTCTCTCACTCGCTTGCTTTCAGCAACCACTGGAAAGAAAAGACAGCCAGAATAGTTCTCAGCACAGTGTTTCCAGCCACCGGAGCCTGCACACGGCCTCCCCAAGCCACAGCACACAGGTGCTCCCCGAGTACCCACCTGCAGAGGCCCCAACTCCAGATCAAACCGACAGCTCTGGGCAGAAAAAACCAGATCCTTTTAAAATCTGGGCCCAGTCCAGGAGCATGTATGAAAACCGACGTGAGTAGCACCCTGGCCCCTGTCTTCCCGAGCCCCCTCCCCAAGGCTTCAACCGTCTCCTGAGGCTTCTTGAAAATAGATTTTCAGTGTGTACACAGAGGAGAGGTAAATCAAGGTGAGAGGCGAAAGCTTCTCGGAGTAGTGATGGAATTTGCTGGGTGTTCATGGAGGATCCATTATGTGTGCAGTTCGGGGAGGGCTTGATATGGATGGTGGTCAAATAAAGGGCTTGGATAAAAATGGATTTATTTTTCCCTTCACTTAGAAGAGGTGGCAGGTAAGAGCTGCTGTCTCGTTAACTCTTGCCCGTGCAGAGACCGTGGCCTTGTTCTTGAGAAACAGCTCTGATGTACCATAGAACGTAAATACGATTGGTTTGGATTGCAGGAGTAATGAGAAGAAATTAAATGCTTTCTTAGCGGTCTCCTAGTTTTTTTAAGAATACTGGTAATTTTTTTTTTTTTTTTTTTTTTTTTTTACCATTACCAGCCTTTTTAAACATTCCCCTTAAAAAGGGAAGGAAAAAAAAACCCACAGTGAGTGGTTTGTGCTTTAATTATTTATACTGTGGTCATGTGTGTTCCTTTGGCTTCACCTTTTCGATAAATGTGAACTGGTGACGGCATCCATCCGTCACTTTTTGGCTCTTAATGCCCTTAATAGTGCCTTTGTGTTTTATTTCTTTTCATTATGAAATGATTCCAAACACTGTTCACGAAACATAATAATCCTGCCATTATCAGTGAAAGCCCCTAAGGCGCCCTAATCTTAGAGGATACAGACTGACCCCCTGTTTTGGAAGTTGCTCTTAAGTGACATTTTCTCGTGAGGACGACTGGTCAGGATGCAGCAGCCCGGAAGGAGTCGACAGGAGCATTTTCCCATCAGGCTGTGGGGTGGGCGAGAATGTTTAATGAGAGAGGAGGCGTAGTCTGGGGAAGGGTCTGATTAAAATTGGAGGCGAGGAGAGACTCATTCTGTCCATCCTCTTTGTGACTGACACCCCCCCCCCCACCCCCTCCAGCCCCAGACAAGTTTTGTTGATAGCCACAGCTGTGGTTGCTTCTCGGGCAAAGCGCCCAAGGCTCCAGCCTCTTGCCCACCCACTCAGACTTGGCTCTGAAGCCTTTCCTCTGCTGGCTGGAGTGATTCCTCTGTGACCCAAACAAAACAGGGCAGGGGAGGCCAGCATCCCCATCTGAGAAGGATAGTTGGCCACCCTCCTGGGTGAAATTCAGCAGTTAGGGGGCACAAGGCAAGTCTGGAGTCTTGACGATTACCAAATTTTGGAAGTCCCTCAGGGTCACTCTAGTCTTTCCTTCGTCAAGGGAGAAATAGCATTGCGTTCTTACTCCAATAGTGTGGGACACGAAATAAGGCGTTTTGGCCAAGGGTTCCCTATGCTGACAAAAGCCAGATAATCTGAGAAGGAATTTATTTAGTCCCTGGTCTAGAAAGACCCCCTAGAGTATCCCTGAGGCCAGGCCAGAGGAAATGAAGTTCCATTTGGAACATCCCTTGTAAGCATTAGTTGGTACGTATGAACCCGGGGTCTGTCCTCACTCTGTCTTCTCACTCGTTGTAGTGATTTCATCGAACAAATGTTTTCCAAAGAGGAATACTTTCACATTCTCTTCACACTTCCCTCTAACCATGTGGCTCCTCCAATCAATGGCCCACCTTCGGCTGATGTTGACATATTGCTTTATTGACCAAGCCCCTGCTTTTCTCCATACAGTACACATTTATGACTGAATTTCTCATGGACGAATCTTTCAGTGATAAAAGAAGTCGTGTTCTGCAGTGCTGCTGGGGCATGGCAGATTGACAGACGACTAATGTACCCATTTAATAGGAGACACCAGCTCAAATTCCATGTTCACCTTGGGGGAAGCAAAATTTCTTAAGAATTTAGTGTCTCATCAAATTTCCCAGGAAGTTTTTAACCAGGAAAAAAAAAAAAAAAAGTAAAATATGTACTCTTACCACACAGCCAGCTAGCTTACTTAAGCGTCAAAATTATTCAGGCGGCTGTCAGACCGAAATATTTGGAATGGTGCCAGTTTTGGCTCTGCTTTCTATAACATCTAAGGAATAGGATCTAGCAGCATAAATGAGAATCAATTTCTTTTTGGGTGATTGGAGGCTCCATAATTGAGTGATCGTAACAACTTAATTGATGTTAAGATTCACATGGATTTCTTCCTCACCACTCAATGAGAGTAATGATGAGACTCCCCACCCCCCATGGTAATTATTCAGGGTCTGTCACAGATTTTCTTCTTTTCACAGTACCTGCAAATGAACCTACATCAATCTTGTCTTTTAATCAGTGTTTTGCTTTATCCCAGATCCATTTCTCCCATTACCTTAGATTGTTTTTTATCTTGTCTTTCAGAGGAAAAAAAAATACAGCATGTAGCCTTGTTAGATGTGATTCCCTGCCCCTCCCCCCAAAACATATTAAAATGAACAAAATTCTCCAAGAAAAACGGGGAACTTGAAGTCAGGAAGAACACTTTCCTTGGACCCATGTTATCCTTTTTATTTGGAAGATAAATTTTCCTTCTGTTTCATTTTATTCTGAAGGACAGGGTGAAGATTTACACAGTCTCTGATCAGATTCCTTCACGTGGTCTAAATGCTGTACAAAGTAGTGTATTCCTGATAGGGCCATCTGTCAAAACACCAGTGTCAAAACGAATCAATCTGAGTTGCGGATGTGTTAATAAATCCCTTTGAAGGGCTTAAATGTTTAATTAAAAACAAAGTCAAGTATGGAAGTCCTTTAAAAGCCACGTGGCCTGCTTTGTATTTTCTCTAGTAACATGTCCATTGCTCACATGGCTTTAAAAATGATACTGATAGAGTGTGACTAGCGAATGTTCAGGAAGACAAGCTAGTATCTCGTGTGTACGAAAGGAAGTCTAAAGCTTGAAAGTGCAACAGTCTCTGTTCATAAAATAGTTTGGAAAGAAAAAAGTCAGAGCTGTTGTACCAATGTTGTAAACCTGTCCTATTCAGGAGAAACATGCTCGCAGGTTGGAATTGGTCACGGGGATCCTTTACTGTAGTGAGTTTAAGGAGCTTGGTTGTACTTCCAGATTTCAAGAGGTGTTATTTCAGCTCTTATTTGTGTTCTGTTCCAATCTTGGCCAGATCTGATGATTTTTGACTCTAAATAAAAGGCTACTCTGGTTGAACTGCCTAGAATTCATCTGAACAGGTATTACTACAAGAATGAATTCCATTGGGAATCTGATACTTTTCAAAATAAATGCTGTGGCGTGGCAGTAACAAAAGTAAATTAATTTTTTTTTTCAAAAGGAAATCAGGGTTTAGACAAACTTGAAGTTCATGACATGATTAAAACAAAGTCATACGAGAATGTGTACTTTAAGGTATAATTAAATGTGAACCGTCGGGGATGGTAATGTTTTTTTTCTGTGAAATTCTCCATGGAACAACTGTAAATACCAGCTTTTGACAAGAAAAGCACCATGAAAAAAAAGAAGAAAAAACCCACAGAATCAAATTGTAGTCTTTTAAAATCCATAGCAGCCATGACCTTTACTGTGAAAGCTTAACTGCACGTTCCTTATCAATCACAACTAAATTAAAATGAACTAAGCGAAAGCACATACATTAAGCTTTGCAAAATTGTGAAATTAATATTCCAGCTATGTCACCTTCGCCTGCATCGGGATTGAGCAAGGGTGAAAGAGAAAGAGAAGTCAGTTCCACGAGTTTTGGAGAATGTCAGAGTAAGGATCCCCTGAAAACTTTTATTTCTCCATTATTATTCATACTGTTTGATGTTGCCATTGGTCTCGGGGGCTGGGGGAAACCTCAGACAAGGGAGGGAAGAAAGAGAACTGCCATGAATGGAAGGGTGATGGCACTCTTGTTGACCAAGCACAGACCAAAGACAAGATGAAATAAAAAGTGATGGGCACATTTTATCCAAGTCTGGAAATGTGTGTCTGTAGCAATGGAGACACCAGGGGGTTTCTCTGCAAACCTAGTGACTCCATTCTTTGTAATTATCAAAGGAAGTCTTTTGACTGCTTTATTGAGTTGTCGCTGGCATCACCAAAGGAGGTAACTGCTGACATTGCCCCCCGTGCAAGGGCTTAAAAAGGAGAAAAACCGGACAAAGTTTTCTTAGTTCTTTTTTGATTCAGCCTTACTCAACAAAAAAAAAAAAAAAAAAAAAGGAGGGGTGATATCAATATCAGAAAGATAATTCCTCCCTGCTGCCTCCTAAAAACTTAATTCTTCTAAAATCTGCCTGAAATAAAGAGGAGAGCAAACCATTTTGGGGCAGGGATTAGAAACCTCAGTGCCCCTGGGCAGAAGTGGCAGCCGAGAACACAAAAGAGAGAAATTCTGTAACACAGTTCATGACTAATTTATCACCGAAGTCAGCTATTTGGGTACGTGGAGTGTGGTTGATGGGAGAGTGTAATGGTGAAAATGCCAAAGTCAAAGTGCCAAAAGACTTTCTCTGTAACTTGTCTGTGTTGATGTATCGTGTTGGTGTCTGTGTTTTCCTAGCTCATCACTGGCATCTTCAACGTCTTTGGTGTCTTTGGCCATCTTCCTTTTCAACAGGAAGCTCTTGCAACAAATTTGCCACTTTACCGCTGATTCTCAGAGAGACACAAATGCTTTTTTTCCTATGGACTAAACTGTATGATAAGCCTAAGTCTTTTGGCCACAACCACCCATACCGTAGTAACAAACCTAAATGAGTCAATGAAGGCAGAAACTTGCTACATTTGGTGCTAGTGGAGGAGGGGCAAGTGTTCTTGTGTTCAGTGATGCCGAGAAAAATGGGCGTAGGCTGAAGTCTCTGCAGAGATCCTTCCCTTGTTGACAAAGGGCTCAGCAGACTTAAGGCAGACTCTGCCAGCAACCGTGTGCTGGCTGCAAAGCACCCATGGTCTATTTTGGAAATAATCCTCCTGCTTGAGTGAACCCAAGACGGAGACCCAACCTGATTTAATTTGTTGTTTCAATGAGGCTATTAGAACAAATACCCTTTCGGCAGCTACTCGAACAGAAAGAAAATACTGTTACCTTAGCATGCTCAAGAAAATATCATTCTCAAATTGTGTTTATGGGAGTCCTATGATGTAGCTTAACTGCGTATTCCATGGAGGCTTGTAGCTTAGCCTCCACAATTATAATAAAAAAGCATTGGGCATAAAGCACCAACAAAAGCCCATCGTATTAAGATAGCTCAGGCAAAAATATTGGACTCCAAATTCTCTGACTGGTACTTACCTGTCCATTTAGTTTCTTCTCTCTCGGCGTATTCATTGAGTGTACGTTCGAAGCGATTGGGTGAGTCACTAAAAAGGGACATCTCTTGCCAACTTGAATTCTCCCCTCCCCACTGTACAAAACTGAAGATGAGAATTAAACCCTCAGGCCTACGCACTCCTTCAACCCAAAACCCTACTTCTTAAACAAGCCAGAAAGTATGTAGGACAGTATTTGAAAGTTTCCTTTAGGATTCACTGCCACCAAACCATTTTTTTCCCTTAAATAAAAGATATGTCATTTAAAGATCACAAAATACACTTGTATACATTAAAATACTAACAAAGAATTAAATAGAAATAATTTTTTATTACGTTCGTTAAGTAACACAGTGGTATATAGAACACTTTCACATACAGTGGGTATTGTCTTACAGAAGTTATTTTTCTTTTAATAAATGAGAATTTTTATTTTAAAGCTTGGGCCATTAATGAGTTTTAAGAGTAAAATATCAAGTTATTGGATAATAAGTTAATACTTATAATTTTAAAATATTATAGGCAAATTCTGGAGTAAAGCAGCCATTCTAGTGGAGAAAACATGAAAAATTGATACAGAACACTTTTGTAGTCATCATTCATGTTGAGAATATCGGAGGCCAGCTACTTTTGGGTAGTACTACTGAAATCATAGCAAACTTTGCAAAACTGGACATATTAGGACGTTCAAGAGTAACTTTTGGCAAAAATGATCTAACAAATCAGATGATTGGATTGCACATCTTGATAAAGGGAGAAAGAAGTGACTTTTTTTTAAGTGAAAACTCTTTGACTCAAGCTGTTTTCTTTCATCCTCTACTTGGTATGACATCAGATGACTTACTAGGACTTCTAAATTCTCAGAGCGAGCTTCGGTTTCAATGGTCACTGTGGCTTGGCATGAGCTCTCGTCTCAGACACAGGCACCCACTTTGTGGTCCCACACATAATGATTTTAATTTACTTAATTTTTCTGACAATAATACCAAAGGCAGTGGTCAACACTGACTTCTGGCTTAGTCCAGGATAATAGCTTGGGCTTGATTAGGAATTATCAAACAGTGATTAGTCCTTTGAAAAAACGTAGGGCCCAGTGACCTGTCCCCCTACTGATTTCTGCCCAGTGTCCTCCATTATTTCATCCATCCAGATTATTTTGCTTCCTACTCTTGTGTCGGAAAGCTGTCATCTGCTCAAGCACCATCAGGATTGGTCTTCTATGTTCACCTTTAGAGCAGGATTCCTTTTATCATAGAAATAACCTCCCTCTTCTTTCTTTCTTCTCTGCAGTTCCAGATTACCAGGAACAGGACATCTTTCTCTGGAGAAAAGAGACTGGATTTGGATTTAGGATTCTGGGTGGAAATGAACCAGGAGAACCTGTGAGTCTCTTGTCTACCTCTTCCCCCCAGTGCTGTCTTCTAAGATACCAGAGCCAACCGGCAGCCGTGGCAGATCACCAAGATTTGAGCCCAGCTGCGTGCAGCACAGATCTGCCTTATCTCTGACAGTATGGCTCATCCACTGGATTCAAAGGGACTAGTTCCCTACTTAATAGTTTATATTTGTGATGATAACAAGTGGCAGCAGCAGCATCTGGAGCTCCCCATGAAGGAAAGTGAAAACAAAAAGCAAAATAATAGGCATCAACTAATAAAAACTAATAAAAATAACCCTGAACGAAGGTCAGGAGACATTTAACCTTCTTGATCCTCAGGTCCCTCATCTTTAAAATAAATTTAGTATCCTATCACAGGACTATTTTGAAAGGAGAAAAGAGAACTAAAGATAAATATTGTTAACTTCTTCATGATAATAAATAATAATAATAATAATAATAATAATAGCTGTCACTTATTGAGCACTTACTATGTGCCAGGGCCTGTGCTAATGGCTTTTAATATACATTCTCTCATTTCCCCATCAAACTCATGAATGTATCCCCATTTTTCAAATTATCAAATAAAGACAAAGAAGGGTTAATTGAGTTGCCCAAGATCATAGCATTAGTAAGTGGAGGGACTGGAATGGGTCTGACTTCAGGGTCCATATTCTTAATCACTCTTTTGTCAAAATTCTTTGTAAACTTTAAGTACTAGGTAAAGGTAGTCACAAGCATTACTGTCTACAGAAGGCAAGGAAACAAATATTTTAGCTAAGGTTTAATGAATGGTAAATACAACCAGACTCCAAATATAAAGGCTTCTCTGCATGTGGGTGCTAAAAAAGTACAGCGATGGGACATCAAACCAGGCTTTGCTGGATTCATTTCTTCATTGAACAGTATTTACTGAGCATTCCCTATTGCTAGGCATAGTGCTGGACCTTTAAAGAAAAGTAGTATTACCATTATAATTTCCAGAGTTTCTGGAAGGAGGGTTCTTAGGTAAACAGAAAAGGAGAAAAGATTTTGCAAATGACAGGGTAAAGTCATTTATTTCTGCAAAGAGGACAAAGAGTGAGTCATCACCAGACCACAGGTAAATGGAACCAAACAAGAAATAGTTACTCTTGGGACACCTGGATGGCTCAGTCAGAAGAGCATGCAACTCTTGACTCTTGTGAGTTGGAGCCCCATGTTGGGTATGGAGATTACTAAAAATAAGTATATAAACTTTAAAAAAAGGAAATAAGTTACTTTTCCACCATTTAAGAATTGTTATAGCACCTTCACAATGGCCTGGTACCCACTGGGTGCTCAATAAACGGTTATGGCAAGGATGCAGCCATGAATGAACACAATGAATTGTTCTCAACAATGTGAAGGCCATCAGTATAATAGTAAATCAAAAGGTTAATGTTTCACCCGTCATCCACTTATTCAACAGATTTATATTGGTCACATCGTACCACTGGGTGCTGCTGATACAGACGGCCGCCTGAGGTCTGGGGATGAATTAATCTGTGTGGATGGGACACCGGTCATTGGAAAATCACACCAGCTTGTGGTCCAGCTTATGCAACAAGCTGCCAAGCAAGGCCACGTCAATCTCACTGTGCGGCGCAAAGTGGTGTTTACAGGTATGTTTTTCATTCATTCCTTTAGACAGCGCATTGTCACTTGATGCACAGGAAAGGCTTCCTTCCTGTGTCTGCCTCCTCGAGCATCTATTTTAGCAAATCTTTGCAAATGTGATTAAGCTCAGAATTTCCAGATGGTCTGCTTCTCTCAAACCCAGCAGAACTTCTGTCACTCAAAAGTACTTTAATGTGCCATTCGTGCATGTTCAGCAAAAGCTTCTAGAAGAAGACTAGTCAGATATACACTACCTCTGCTCATCCCCCTTGCCGACCAGAAGTTAGTCACCTTCTTCATTTAATGTTAATTCTCAACAAAAGAGGTCGTTCTAAAAGTCAGGAGAGTTGTAGCCTCAAATTAAAAGAACAAAAATTAGTTCTGTGCTGCCAGATAAGCTCATAAAAAGTGAATGATCCTTTACTCTGTTGTTGCCTGCATATGTAATCAGGCAAGATCTGTTTTCTCCATCAGAAAGGTGTAGAGGTGGCCAGTGCGAGGCCATCTTTGACCCCTTCCTCCTGCCTACAGGTTTTCAGGTACTGTACGTGAGTTCTCCAAACATACAAACCCTTTCTGGCCCAGCTCAAATAAAACCTTCTCTGTGAAACCCTCAGAAATTCCCTCCTTCTTCCAACTGCCTTCCGATCTTGGCATTCCTTCCTTGCCATTCTTGTGAATCGTGGTTTACCTCTGTATCAGAATCTGCCATTTTGAGACAGTTCATTGTCTGTCTCCTTCCATTCACTCACCAGCCTCTTGAAAGCACACTTGGTGGTAGTTCCCCTGGGTATGTCTACAGCCCCCACCTTGAAATAGTGAAGACGGAATGCAGAAAAAAAGCAGATTAAGCATTCTATCACTTGAATTACTGAAGAAGTAGGACATGAAATCCTATCATTTCTTCATAGCTTTAATATTAATGAAACAAATACTTGCCAAATAAAATTAACTGGCACCTTGTTAAAAGTTTTTTGTATAGCTCATTTAAATGGCATGTCATTAATTATAGAATTAAGATATCAGATTCCAGTGTGAGAGTCCTACCTTAGTGAAACCAGGGAAAACAGTGTTAATCAGTCATGGATTATGCTCCAAGAGCTCATTTGCGGCCTCGGAGAATTTCTTAAAATGGTATTCCATGCGGCCAGAGGCTGTCAGTTAAAAATGGCTTTGGAGATGGCGATGAAAACTTTCTGACTTCACTGACCCAAATAAAAGTAATAGAAGCAATGTGATTTTTGTTTCAGATTTGTTTTTAAATATTAAATATTTGGGCTTTTTAGCTTTGGGTCAAAGCCATGTTAAATCTCTTAAGACACAGGAGACTAAGTACAATAAGCCAGTCACAAACATCGTATGAATTCACTTATATTCAAATTCACAGGGTAGTCAAATTCATAGAGACAGAAAGTCGCATGGTCATTGCCAGGGGTTGGTGGAGGGAAAAATGGCTAATTACCATTTAATGGGTACAGAGTTTTAATTGTGGCAAATGAAAAGTTTCTGTAGCCGGATAGTGGTGACGGTTGCACAACATTGTGACTGTACTTAATGCTTCATGCCCCTGAGCTTTACACTTAAAACTGGTTAAAATGATAAATTTTATGTTACAGATATTTTCCCACAATAAAAAGAAATGTATGAAGGGAGAAGCTTTGAAAATAAATGCTTTACCCAAAACTCGAACACACATTTTGTTGGGAGCATCAAACCTAAGTGGCTCCTACCTCTTACTGTGACTTATTTAGGTGTGCTTTACCCTGTCACCCGATAAAGCAGTACAACTGGAATCCTAATGGAGGCTAATGTACCCAGGAGTGTGATCAGAGTGGGCAATGACAGTTGGAAACCAGGGAGAGAGGCTAAGTATACCTCTGACAGGTGTTGTCAAGAATCCCACAATATGGCAACCTTAATGGCAGGGCCAACGTACAGGGTCCTGCCTGATGGAAAAATAAAAAGCAAAGCTGCTTGGAAGGCGGAGCAGAAATGTGACTTTTGTGGGCAGTGACAAGGTGAACGTGCACCAAGGTCTCCGAAGCGAAGGTGGCGGTCGTCCCCGGTGCAGGCCACCCCTGCACCGGTGTTCGTGTTCCTGTGATTTTGTGCCCCCGGCAGTAGCACCGAGTGGGCCCCTCTTGCAGCCAAGTTGAGCCTGAGAGTGGGTACTGATAGGCCGGGTGCTGTCAGTGACACGAGCTGGGCGTCCCCTGGGGTGTTTTCACGTGGCGGTGGATACCGTGCAAGAGCCGTGTACCTTGCAGCGGCCCTGGCATCCGGAGCCTGCCGGGCCGCGGGGGCCGCGGCCTCCTTCCGGGCCGCGGCGCTGCCGTGCGGGCCGGCCGGCCGGCGGGCGAGCGCAGCAGCCCGAGGCTGAGCCGGGCCTCTCTGTCACGCAGCCCCCAAAGCCGAGAACGAGGTGCCCTCGCCGGCCTCCTCCCACCACAGCAGCAACCAGCCGGCGTCCCTGACGGAGGAGAAGCGCACCCCGCAGGGCAGCCAGAACTCCCTGAACACGGTGAGCTCGGGCAGCGGCAGCACCAGCGGCATCGGCAGCGGCGGCGGCGGCGGCAGCGGCGTGGTGAGCGCGGCCGTGCAGCCCTACGACGTGGAGATCCGGCGCGGCGAGAACGAGGGCTTCGGCTTCGTCATCGTGTCCTCGGTGAGCAGGCCCGAGGCCGGCACGACTTTCGGTGAGTGTCCCCGTCCGCCCTCCGGACCTTCCCAGATGCCGGCGAGTGCGTTGCGTTGCAAGTGAAAGATGGCCAAAATCTCATTAACAGAAATGCCTTCATGCTTTTCGCTTCAGGTAATTGAAGTCATAATTGGGGGTGGAGAGTGTTTTGTAGCTTTTCCCCTCCTGAAGGTGGGACTTTTGGGGGTTTTTTTGTTTTGTTTTGTTTTTTAACCTTTCAGCGGCATGCAGAATGCGTGTCCACAGGCGCACAAACAACTTGAAGCATAAATGATATTTGCCTGAAACTTGGAGAGCAACCTCGACAGTGTAGAGTGGGCAGTCTTTGTCAAAGAAAGCCTTTTGTGAGGTCCTGAGTAGGAGGTCATTAACAGCAGAAGCCTCAGCAGGTGTAAGGGTTTTTAGCCTAAGCTTATGGTTTTACAGAAATGCCTAGGGAGCAATACAGGTGTAAGGAGTAAACGTAACTACATGCAGTGCCCGTTCCACCTTACCTGTGTCCTTTCTCTACTCTTTCCCCATCTGAAATTTTTAAATGTTAAATATTTTTAACCTGTCTGGTTAAGGATCTGGTTAAGATCTGAGCTCAGAGCCATTTGTTTTCACTGCCCTTGAATTCTAGCAGGGCCGATTTACCTGTCTCATCTGGATATTGGGGGTTTCAGCAGAGTATGGAGAAATGCACTTGTCACCCTCTGAGAAGGTTAACTGATGGGTGTACTAGCAAAGACAGGACCCACATAAGTCCAGGAACCTAGTAACCTATGAATCTATTTCCTATTAGAATGGATGATAAAAATGTACTCCAGAAATGATCCATCATCTTCATTAGATAAAGAGTCATGTGTTTATCTCCCAGGCACATTTGTTCATTAATAAGGAATGGGATGAGAGACGGGGCAGGCCTGTGTGGGCTTTGAAATGGACTCTGCTCTATCTGCAAAGGAATTGTCCCCAGGAGTCCGATGACCAGTGACCCAGGTCACTGCTGGCCGAGATCAGGCCAGGTGCTCTGTCCCTTCAGCTTTCGGATCCAGTAGCACTCCCTTTATCTTCATTTAGCCTTTGTACGTTGCTTCCTGCAAAAGCCATTTCCCTAAAGTCTGTTCATTAGGAGTCCGTGAGTCAGTCAGGTCTATGCATGTGTGGCTGCAGTAACAAACGCCCGTTACTAACCGTGCTTCTGTGAGCTACATTAATAAAGTTATCGCAGCATGTCACGAAGGGATGACCGGACACCAAGGCAAGGTTTTTGGGGGCTTTGTTTGTAAATTTATCTGGGGGGCTTTTCTGTGTAATTTAAAAATATTCGAACAAGGCAGAGAGGGGTAAGAAATCCCATTGTTTGATCCTCCCCATGCACCCCTTGATCTTCTCAGGATTTTAGAATTCTTGGTTTTACTTTTCTCCATCGAAATAGATGTGTCAGATGGGAGGTTATGTGTTATTTAATGAATATTGAATGTCTTCTCACAATTTGGTCTTTGATTGTTTCCCTCTGGCTCTGACAATAAACAAGTTCAACTTTCCCTAATACCTTGCATGAGACTCCTGTTTCCCACTCTACAGAGCTGTCCTCCTACCTGTTGTTTGATACCTTTCTCCTGTGAGTTGTTTGTGGAGATGCACTAAACTTAATGAGGACCTTGAATTTGAGTACGGAGGCTTTCCATACCTGCCTGTTGGATTCCAAAAAAACATTTGCTTCCCTATTAAAAGCTCTGTGGCCTTGACCTTACGTGCCGTGGTACAGACGCGGGCAGATATGCTGAAATTCAAAGAAATTGGGATGCATTTCCCCCCACATGGTATCCCCAAGGTCCAAATTATGACAGAAGAGCCTAGCCCATTTCAGTGTCTTCCGTGCCCGTTTTATCGTCCTTTCCAAAAGGTGACGCAGCTGCGTAGCTTGCTTCACAGTCCTCAGAAAGACGAATTCTCGAAATAGGGAACTATGCATTTAGCTGGAGACCCTGTGCCAGGCCTCAAAGTCAATTTCCCACCCCTCGCTAGAAGTTAGCAGTGCACGTGGTTATGACCTCACAGTGCCCTAGAAACCTTCCTCTTCAAATGCACTTTTCCTGGTTTTCATGTTGTAGATGTGCAATAAGTAATAATGAGAAAGGAAATGATCAAAGGAAAGGGTTGAGGAAGGATCTGAATCCAGCTTCGGATCACTGTCCTTAGCCTGAGTAGGTACCAGGTTTTCACTGTCCTTTGAGGGGACTTTTGTGAGGAAGGTGGAGGATTTCAGCGCTAATGAGCCTTTCGGGCCCTTACCCTGAAAGCGCGCGACAGGCTGATTGAGCAAAGGTCATAAAAGGTTGGGTGTTTTTGTTGGCTCATCTCTTGTAATTATGCCTTTTTTTCTAAAGCTTTCATCATTCCGGATAGAAGGCAGAAGGACTAAGTGTTTGTCCATTAGGTGTTTTCAGATGGAATTTCTGGTGGTAGCTGACTCTTAGGCCTCCCCAGACACCTAGGGATTATTTTTTCTAAATGGAGAAAGAACAAAACATTGGCAGAAGCTTAACAGCTGGCAAAAGTGAAGTGACACGAACACACAGTGTGTAAAGCATCCATCCCAGCTCTGGGTCTCACATTTGCAGACCCAAAATAAGCCAATGGCGAGTTATTTTGGGGCGCTCGAGAGTCTTTGAAGTTGCTAACTATCACACATTTTGTAACCGATTGAAGGAGGGAAGCTGGGGGTTCCCCCTCATTTGGAATGGGGCAAGGAGCTAGGAGCCATCACTCCAGGGCGGCAGCTCCTTCCACAGATGCACTGAGTACTGCCAATGTTTTGACCATCGGCACAGAGCTCTCCTTTAATAACATTTGCTTAATGCTTTAATTAATTAACACTTAACCTTCTCTTTCCCTTTTCAACCCTTTTTCTCCTCCCTTCACTATATTCCCACGTAACTTAAAAAAAAAAATAAAAACTCAATATCAAAGCAGGCAATGCATGTGTGGCTATGCCTCACAAAATAGGTCGGATTATTGAGGGGAGTCCCGCTGACCGATGTGGCAAGCTGAAAGTGGGAGACCGGATCCTGGCAGTGAATGGATGTTCCATCACCAACAAGTCCCATTCAGACATTGTCAACCTAATCAAGGAAGCAGGAAACACAGTTACCCTCCGCATCATTCCCGGGGATGGTAAAGTATACCTATTGTGTCTCTCTTTCTCTCTCTAGCTCTTTCTGTACCTCTCCTTTTCTCTCTGTCTCTTTCTTTCTCTCATTAGTATTCACGTAATTGAATAGTGTCGATTTCGAAGCAGCCTTATCCATCCCTAACTGAACATACCCATCATGAGCCATTGTTACTAAACCTTACCCGCCCCTCCACTCCCTTTGCTTAATCCTCTTTCGCTGGGGCCCTGCCTTGCTGCAAGTATAAACATTGCAGAAAATCTCAACTTTCCCCATTTTATTTTGGTTTTGGTACCCTTGTCCTTAAAATGATAGAGTAGTTTGAATACAGTGGTAAAGATCCCCTGATGTTCTATCTGGAAATGAATAAAGAGTTTTAAAAAATCACTAAAATGTAACTGTGTGAGGGGTGCCTGGCTGGCTCAGTTGGTAGAGCATGTGACTCTTGATCTCAGGGTGGTGAGTTCAATCCCCACGTTGGGTATGAAGCCTATGTAAAATTCAATTAACAAGTGAATAAAATTTTTAAAAATGTAAATTTAACTGTGATACAGTGACATAAAACCTACATAATGACACTTCAGAGCCAATACTATTCTTTTCTCTCAGGATAAGTGAACATATAAAAGGTTTTTTTTAATATTTTTTAATGTTTATTTTATTTTGAGAGAGAAAGCACGTGCATGCGAGTGCTCAAGGGAGGAGGGGCAGAGAGAGAGGGAGGGAGAGAATCCCAAGCACGATCCACACTGAGCACCAAGCCCAACACAGGGGTTGATCCCATGGCCGTGAGATCATAATCTGAGCCAAAATCAAGAGTTGGACCCTTAACCGACTAAGCCATCCAGGTGCCCCAAAAGTGTTTTATTAAATGAGAGATTCTTAGGGTTTGTGCCTACTTGATTTGTCTCTAATTTTTACATGTGGATGAAAAAAGAATAAAACCTCTATTTTTGATAGGTTATATCTGCATTAAAGTAGGCCTGTTCTTATTTGTTAGTTTGTTTGGTTATTAATTCAAATCTGGTTTATTTTACACCACTGGTGATTCTGCCCCCCAGGGGACATTGGGCACACTGTCTGGAGTGGGTGCTAAGGTCATTTAGTGGGGAAAGACCAGGAATGCTTCTGAACATCCTACAGTATATAGGACAGCCCCCTACAAAATAAAGCTATATAGCAGGAAATATCAATATTCATTATTCTCAATAAAAATGAAGTTGATACACTGATGTCACTATGTATAGATTCTTCAGGGAATTTAGTCCTGAATATTGACTTCATTCTCAGCAGACTTTGCCTTTGGGAGGAGAGTGATACTTGTCTCCAGTGTTTCAATGTCTTTTGGTGGTGGTGGTGTTGTTACTATACATGTGTTATAAAATAAAATCTATATTCTAAAGTCAGTGTTTCTCAAGAGGAGAATGTGGTTTATGGAGATAGAGTGATAAAAATTCCCTGTCACTGATCTGTAAAATAAGAAAATCAGAGATTTTATTGGAAGTAATTCACCAAATGAATCTTTTTTAAGATTTTATTTTTAAGTAATCTCCGCACCCAGTGGGGGACTCAGAGTTGCATGCTCTGCCAACTGAGCCAGCCACGTGCCCCCCAAAGGAGTATTTTGTAATTGTTAGAAGGTGATCCTTTTTAGTTTAAAATTCAAGTGGTGTAAATTGTGCCTTTGAGAAAAAAATAAATCCCAAACCAAACAATAAATATTTGAAAATTGTTGGTTCTAAGAGCAGAGAATTTCCTCTGAACCAAAAATACCCAACTCAAATGTGGAGGAAAAAATAGCTTCTTGATTGCTCATCTCCTTTACCCGGCCTCAGATGCATGGTTAGTAATTTACCGTGTGGTCAGGAGTCCATTCTGCCAGTTCACCACTCTGGAAGGCAATTACAGTTTAGGAATGTGATCACAAGTTGATAGAACATAGGTTTCTAATGGAAAGAATGAAGGAAGCTAGAAAAATTTAGTGAGAGAGCCAAATGTAGTATATAAATTTAGATATATTGATGTGCATGCCCTACAGAGATTTCAGAAAACTAATTTAAAAAAACAGGACACAGGCATTGACTTGCTATGTCTATATTGGTTGGTCTTAGTGTGGGAATGATAATGTCCAAAAAAGGAAGGAAGGAAGGAAGGAAGGAAAGTACTCCTTGAAGGAAGGGCCTAGAAAAAGAGTTTGAAGTCAGGAAAGATATAAATATGCAGAAGCACTTTATCCTACTGTGCACATACTAGGTGTTGACTTAATGCAGTGGAGAATAGTTTCAGAAAACTTGAACCCAAAAAAATATAGTTCAAGATGAATTATCCAGTAGCAATTGCCAATAAAAAGACATTTTTTTAACTTCAGTACTTAATACAAAATTCAGAGAGACACATCCCACACTCTCTTGGTAGGAAGAAAGTAAACATTAAAACTCATACAGTGTACTTGAGGACTGATTTGTGCTGCCCAGGGTGTGATTTCATCCCAAAATACTGCAGGAATTCAGTGCCATGATAGTAAAACCCTTCGTCCGTTACTTTGTAAATTTCAGAGACCAGGTAAAGGAAATCAGGTCTAACAGAGGATAGATTTGTGATGTTCATCTTTTTAATGGAGCCAAAAATGGCCATCTTACAAATTAAAATTGAAGCAGGGGAGTTGGGTTTCTGGAGAGATGTCAGAGCAATCCAACATCCAGGAGATGCAAATCCAGGAGAAGTTTGCCAACACCTGGAAGACACAGTGACCTTTATGGCTTGATAATGGGAAAGAAACACGTGGCAGATCCACTTCCTGTCTGGGAAGGTGTGTTGGATGTGCTAGACTGTAGGGTAAAAGGGATTGGTGTGTTAGGGACTTCTTCTCCTTCACACCTTTCACACTAATGCTTAATTCATCAAATAGCCCAAAGACAGTTTGTGCTATGGTCCTCAGGAGGAGACTGAAGTTCTTAGAGACCCGTCTTCTCCAGAGTGCTATTGTCAGAAACCCTAGGAGGCACTTTAAGAAGATGGGAAGATGTCTTTTAGACAGTGCTTGGAACCCACTCAGAATCCACTTCTTTCCCTCCCTCCTGCTGCCTGATTGTTTTCTCTTGTCATCGTTCACCTAGTACTTTCTCCAGCTCACTTATGCCAGTCTGTACTTTCCCTCACTCTGCTCCTCATGTTTCTCTGTCCTCTCCCTTCCCCCACCGGCTCCCTTCAACAAAAGCTCAGAAACATGACTCTCCTTTATTTACTTTATCATGTTCCTAGAAGGCCTGCCTTCACAGATCTTGGACAGGCCTAGATTGGGGGGTCCTCACCATCTCTGCTTTTACTATCTTTGGGACCAGCGTGGGAGGTGCAGTGGGGGCAGAATTTCTTCTCCTATGAAATACGGGAAGTGATAGTAAATATATAAGGAGAGCGCAGAAAGGCCCAGAGAATAGCTGAACATACTGAATCTGAACTTAAATTTGACAAGTCAAACCACACATGCTTCCTACCACTTGCCTTCTATAGAAATACTCTGTGAAATCTGGGGGGAATGAGACTTTAATCGGGGCAGACCCTGGCTGAGTCAGACTAACGCAGAGCCATCAGTTTGAATCAAGTTCAAGGTAATGAATATTTAGAAGCTTAAAAATATATTACTTATATTAAGGTCTTAGGTTTGTACTTCAGATCCCTCTGATTCAAAGTATTTGTTGATATTGGAGGTAAAGTGTGGCAGCCCAGACATTTCTATTTCCTTGGCAAAGGCATAGACTAGTATAAATATCTTAATAGGGGGCTCTGTGGATATGATAGCTAGCAAGACAATAGGGCAAAAGGAACAGGTTTCGACCATACACATTTTTTAGGTCTCCCCGAACTTCAAATATTTATGGGATTCAAATTTTCGAATCCTTCCTTCCGGTATTTATTACATCTGTTTTCGTGCATTAAAATATTTATGAAATATTTTAAGGGAACGATTATATCCTTTGTTGATCTGTTTGACTTTGTAATGTGGATTCTGTAACGGAGGCTAAAGGTATTAACATGGGGTCTAGGCTGGAATTGTAATCACTTGTCATAGAGATATACTGAAACCCAAGATAGAGATCCTGTCAGAAGTTAGTGCCCTGATTTAGCACAACACCGTGACAGTGCCTTGAGAGCTAGGATCTGCTTTGCTTGAGACATGATTGCTATGGAAAGTGTAGTAATATCCATTTTCATTCCTCCGGGAGAGCTGAAGTAGGTGTAAACACTGCTTAATAAAGGATGTAGGATACTTGCCGGAATTTGTCATAAAAATAGCCGATCTGTCCATCTGTCTTTGAGGTTTAGAAGTCAAATACATTGACATCCCTTCATACTACTGTGCTGGCATATGCTCTTTTAGCAGGCCCTCATTATATGGCGCACATATTGCTTTGGGATGGAGCTATAGATTTGCGATAACGGGCCTCAACTCTGTAATTTAAAAAGCTAGAGAGAATTTCAGCACAAAGTCTTGGTTTAATTCTAGGTGAAGAGTTAAAAGTTTAATAAAATGAGTATAACTATTTTTTTTAGTTTGTTATTTCTGAGAGAGAGACAGAAGGTGAACGGCGAAGGGGCAGAGAAAGAGGGAGATAAGAGGATCCAAAGTGAGCTCTTTGCTGACAGAAGAGGACCCAGTGTGGGGTTTGAACTCACAAACAGTGAGGTCATGACCTGGGCTGAAGACGGACGCTTGACCGACTGAGCCACCCAGACACCCCCCGAGTATAACTCTTGATACTCAAAATGCATCCTGTAAATCCAGAGCATGCTAAAAATTATTTCAGGGCTCAGAAGATGGCCCATAAAATGTAGAATCAAAGCAGGGTATTTTGTATTTTGTATAGTTTTGTGATAGTTGGTGGTGCTCATGCAATAAAATGAAGGCACTTGCCAATTAAATATGATTTCCCTGACACCAACACATAATTCTGTTACACGTGGAAGTGAGACTCTCCAGATGACTTTGGACGTGTTACCTACCTTGCCTAAGCCTCAGTGTCTCCATCTGTAAAGTGGGGTCATAACTGAACCTATTTCATTGAGTTGTAAGAATGAAATGGGGTAGTACAAGTGGAAATGGACTTAGCACAGTCTTTGGCGCATCATAAATGAAGAAATGGTGGCGGTTCATAGATTTAAGAAAGACAGCAGTTGGAGGAAATTCAGCTAGCTCAAAAAAGCATTTGCATATAAATGTTAATTTTTTTAATGCTTAAAGTTAATGTTCAATCCAAATCATGAAGGCAGCAGGAAAAAAAGAGAGAGAGAGAACACTGTTTCAGAATGGGATCCCACCTGCCTAAAAAAACCCTGGGTACCACAAACACACAAGGACTCAAAAGGGAAACTCCTGCACAATTCAGTAATTATAATCACTTTAATTACAATGAAACATTCTTTTTGGTATCCTGATTATGATTTCCCCATGGCCCGAGCAATCTTGTGATTTCCCAGAGAGTCTCCATAAAATTAATTACAGTGAGCAATATGAATTTTTTTAAAGGACCAATACGTGGGTTGATGAAACTTCTGGGGAATCGTATTGACAGGCAGTGCAGTCTCTTAGTCCATTGTTCTGACAGTGCGTGTACTTGATGGCATATCACATAGATTAATCACCTTGGTTGTGCTCGTTAACTGCAGTCATAAAAATGTACCAGTAATATGCTTTTAATATTGCGATCCCAGAAATCCATGTTCCCGATAAAAAATCTGGTGATCATCTTTTGTATGGTTTTCATGTGCCAGGCCCTATCCCACACACTGTCTTCTCCTTAATCTTTGCACGGATTTTCTGAGATACTTCTGATATAATGCGTGTACAGAAGAGAAAACTGAGGCAAAGGAAGTTGAAGTGACTTGGCGTGAGTACCAGCCAGTAAATTGCCGAGCTGGGGGTACACCTGGCCAGATAGTCAGAGTCTGGAATCTGACCTCCTAACCATTCTGCTAAGCTGCCTCCCATTAAGCCTGAGAAACACCACCTCCCCAGCTCGGGGTTGCCAGGCGTATTGGCATAGTAAAGAACCTGAGGCTGCTCAGAGGAAAATCAAAGCACAGACACACAAAACTTTTTCCCTCTGTTTCAGCCACTATTTCTGACCCTTAATTGACCACAGGTTCCTTTCCCTCAGAATCTGTAGAAACGGTGGTAAAAACAGACTATGGGAAACTTGGCCTAAAACATGAATTGGATTACATTACAATTTACTTGATCTGTTATATTGTCTTAGTAATCTTGTGCCTCAGCTGTGAGAACCACAGGCTCTGTGGCTGAAATGCAAACTTAAAATCATAATTCAGCTTTCTCTTTTTAGAGTTTAAGTTCCCACGGTCATAAAATAAAAACTAGAAGTGGTAGCTAGGGCCATAAGTCCAGTTCATGTATTGAGTGCTTACTATATGTCAGGTACTATACTAAGCTTTTCAAATATTTTTATCAAAAGGAAGGGAATTATGTCATCATCCCCTTCTTTCAGATGAGTAAAATAAGACCTAGGGCTAATGAGTGGGGAAAGGGGGGTTGGATCTCAAGCCCGTGACTTTAACAACTGTGTGCAATGAAATAATATAATAGGAAGCCAGACCCAAGCTGCATAATATCCTTAGGAAATTAAAATGGAGGACAGACCACATGTCATTGGGATTTCTGGGAGGTATTGTCACTCAGGACTGCAGTGGAGAGATATCGTCCAGGTGTCCCAGGTGGGAATACTTAACACATTTTCCCACAGAAACTTTGTTACACATTATGGGCAGGTATATGTATTCTGAAAGCATTAAGATGCCTACTATGAGCTGTAGGACTCCTAGAAACTTGTAGGCTGTATTGCCCACTAGGAATTAAATAGGCACTCATAGCCTAATCTTAGAACCTAAGCACCACATGTAGTATTTTCTTGATGAGAAGATTGATGCCAAGTTCCAAACAGTCAACCTAAAATTAAGTACTAAAGTGCAGCTTGCTCATAACTGCTTGCTATCTGCTTTGATCGTAATGGACAAATAATTAGTAAAAAAATATATAGCCATCACTATATAAGTGATTAAATTTTAATACATGCATGTTGGTGTGCAGTCTGTAGGGCATGCTCTTGAGTGTTTTCAAATTCTGGATCTCCAGACTTCTAGAGATTAATGAAGTTGCTTATGAATGTGGTTAGCGGAGAAGAAAGTCAATTTACCTAAGAATATAATTATATTCATTCCATTAGGGTGGCTTCATGATTTATACAACTTCTATTTACAAACTCTGCCTCTAACTAATGCAGGTTTTAAAGTTAATTTTTCATCAGTGATTCTAGACGAGATCTGTGTAGAAGTCTACATTTTCAGTTGTGCTTCATTAAAAGCACTGGGGAGGAAGGTAGATGTGTGTGTGTGTGTGTGTGTAGTTATCAAGATGTTAGCACACTTCTGATTGTAATATTCACATGAGGAAATCAAGCGGACTCTGCTCATATTGCTGATAAATTGCAGGAAACAGTAATAGAGACATTTGTTATTAGTCCGTCCAATCCTGGGGCAGTAATGCCAGTGTGGTGCCGTGCTTTGAAGGGGCTGCCATTTTTAAGTGTCAGGGAGGGAGAGACACTTGACTCGGTTACAATTTTAGGGAAGCATTTTCGGGGGCAAACTTCTCCGTTCATTTGCGGGGATGTCAGTTGGGAGGAGGGTGATGGGGGCATACGTGGCTCTCACATCGTAGAATATCTTAGAATGGTTCTGTGAACTCTTTGCTTAGAAATTCCAGTCAGGACGGTTTCAAACAGTGATAGGGAAACCAGGCGTGTCACTCAGATGTGGGACTTCTGCATACCTCCTGCTTTGATGATCTCTCCTCTGGGGCCCTCATTCTGCTGCGCTCTCTCTCTCTCCCTCTCCCTGCAGAGTCCTCAAATGCCACTTTGTTGACCAACGCAGAGAAGATTGCCACCATCACCACCACACACGCCCCTTCTCAGCAAGGGGCCCAGGAGACCAGGTCAGACATAACTTTGGTTGCTTTTGTTAGTTTTAAGGGGAAACAACTAACTCCTGGTCTGATGATACTCATCCTTGACTTTGTTTTCTTCCCTTCAGTTTCATGGTTTGCTTTGCTTTTACGCTTCTCTCTCTCGCTTTGGCAGGAATACCACCAAACCAAAGCCGGAATCTCAGTTTGAGTTCAAAGCACCCCAGGCAACACAGGTGAGGGCCATTCGTCTTTTTTTGTTTGCTTAGTACATTTCCTTCCAACTTTCTGAAGCTATTTTTACGAGCTATCTTTTATAAGGTACCCCCAATTAAAATAAATAACCTTTTGTGAGAGGTTGTACTAAATATGAGCTCATATTTAGCTGGCTAGGAAATGACATTTTCTGTTACTACCTTTGCAAAATATTCCTAGAGATCCTCTTCTAGGTGGGAAAAAGAAAGAAAGAAAGAAAGAAAGAAAGAAAGAAAGAAAGAAAGAAAGAAAGAAAGAAAGAAAGAAGGAAGGAAGGAAGGAAGGAAGGAAGGAAGGAAGGAAGGAAGGAAGGAAGGAAGAAAGAAAAAGAAAGAAAGAAAGAAAGAAAGAAAGAAAGAAAGAAAGAAAGAAAGAAAAGAAAGAAAGAAAGAAAGAACCGCACTTATCTCAAGGACTGGCCATCAGAGAAAGAGCAAAAGTGCTAATCGCTACTCGGGGTATTCATGCCTGTATTTATGCCAAGAGATGTCTTTTTTTGTTAAGGTGTTTCCCAGACGTGGGAATTTCAGGTGAGACCCGGAGAGCCAGCTACCTGTCTGGCAGGGTGGTAGGAGAGAATGCACTAATACGCAGGTGAAGGAAACTTGGGAGTAATCCGTTCACGGATTCACTAACCCACTCGAGCTCCTCATCCTGGGTGGGAACCACTCCTCAGATGGGAGGCGGTCGCTCTTGGCATCCTCGTCATAGACACTGCCGCTGTTTTCCAGGCACGTGGCAGGGAGGCCTGTGCAGAATGGCATCACGTAATGAGTTTTCCCGCCACAAATAACGATGTGTGGCCTCACTGATTAAATTTTAACACACGTCTGTTGGTGTGCGGTCGGCAGGCACACTCATGAAATGTCTTCAGATTCTGCATCTGCGAATGTGTGAGATGAATGAATGTTAATAAACAGTTGAGAATCACCAAGAGAGGGATAGAGACGGTGCCTTGGTGTCAGATCACCATTTCGGAGAATATTTGGGAAGCGGTGGGAAGAAGAAATATGTGTGGGTATGCGTTCTCCCCTGAATGACTGCATTTCGTTTTTTAAATAGGAGCAAGATTTTTACACTGTGGAACTAGAGAGAGGAGCCAAGGGATTTGGCTTTAGTCTTCGAGGGGGCCGAGAATATAACATGGACCTCTATGTTCTGCGCTTAGCAGAGGATGGTCCAGCAGAAAGGTGTGGAAAGATGAGGGTAAGTAGGAAGAGGAGTCTGGAAAAATAAGTCATCTCCAGTGGCTTTTTGACCTGATGTGGCTAGAACCTTCTTGTTCCTGAGAACTACATTTCATACTGCTTTCAGAACACTCTAAAATGCATGACTCCCGCCTAGGGTGTATTTCTCCCTAAAGCATAGTTGATGGTAACTGCTAAAGTTAGGTGAGCCCTTCTGATTGTTCAGGGATAGAATGAAGAATTGGAATTTCATGCAAACTTATTGAGGTAAAAATCAGTCCTGTGTCCGTAGTTCTTCTACTTAATCTCCTATGGTAGGCGCATCATTTCACAGCAAATCCTAGGATTTACCAGGATGCTTACAGAGCAGGAAGTCCCTCTAGTCTTGTAGGTTCTGGGTGGTGAGCTCCATTCAGTGTCCTGCTAGTCACCAGGTCTTACTTTAGCCTCTGGAGCAGGTCGACTCTGCCTCAGGAAAGGCCCCACATCTCCATGGCGGGAACATTCACAGTTTCTCTGCAGTAGTCAGAGTTGCAAATTTTAAATCTCCACATGCCAAAAGCTCACTCTCTTCTTTTTAGGAATCTGGTATCTGTTACTGTGTATGCATGTGTCACTTTTCTGGGGGGGGATTAGATGGCTTAAAAAAAAAAATGGATAGGTCACGTAGATTGAAGCATATGCATAGGGAGCAGTTTGCTACGAATGAAGAGGAATCAAGACGGTCAGGTCAGGAAAGGAAAAAAGTGCACGAAGCTGGTCCAGAGCAGAAAGAGGGAAAAAAGTGACCAAAGGTAGGGAACTTAATATTTGTATGTGAGGTATAGTCTCTTGCTTGTTAAATTTTTACAGATTGAATTTTAATGAACATTTTTTAAATATTTATTTATTCTTGAGAGAGAGACAGAATGAGAATATCAAGCAGGCTCTGCTCCGTCATCGTGGAGCCCAACACGGGGCTCAAACTCGCCAACTGTGATATCATGACCTGAGCTGAAAGCAAGAATCAGACGCTTAACCGACTGAGCCACTGAGGTGCCCCTTTGAGCGTTTTTTTTTTTTTTTAATTGAGAAAGTAGACCATGCATATGGGTATAAAAAATTAGTGAAAAATAATGCATAGTAATATATAAGAAAGAAAGTGCAAAGAAATATAATAAACTTGTTAAATTTGTTTCAGTTTCACACACATTGGTTATGCTTTTCCATGTCTTAGCTTACTTCAAAAAAGTTTCTGATGGAGTGAAATCTTACCATGGTATTTTGTGTAATGCTGTACAGTTCTCAAGACACATTTACAGTAGTGACCAGTTTCATCCTCACAGCTTGGTAGGAATGAGTTGTTAACATTCCCTTCTACAGATAAGAAATTGAGTTCCAGGAAGTTAAAGGATTTGAACAAGATCTGGTAGCTAACAAGTGATAGGACTCAAATTCAAGACCTTAATCTCCAAAGCCAGTGCTTTTCCTCTTCTGCCTTCTGGAAGATAAGCTGCTTGAGAGCAGGGATCTTGCCTGTCTTGTTCACTTCTTTATCTCCGGTGCCTAGAATAGTAGCTGACACATCGTAAATGCAGCATCATTGTATAGGCATGGTTGTGTTCTCATCAGAAAGCTCTCCACGGGCAGCAGTTACTTCTAAGCTCACTCACAGCTCAGCTGGCAGGATTCAGTGTCCCTTGGGCTGTTGGCCCTACCTCTTCTTCATGTCCTTATCACAGACTCTGTAGGGTAGCTCAGCACATGGGTCAGAGTGAACAACTGAGAGGACAAAAAAAAAGGGGGGCACATAAGACAGAAGCCAAAAGTATTTTGTAACCTTAGCTTTGAACTGATATCACAGCACATTTGCCATATTCTTTTTGTTAGGAGCAAGTGACTAATTCCAGCCCACATTCAAAGGGAAGGAGGGGCGCCTGTGTGGCTCACTTGGTTGGGCGTCCGACTTCGGCTCAGGTCATGATCTCACAGACTGTGAGTTCGAGCCTCGCGTCGGGCTCTGTGCTGACAGCTCGGAGCCTGGAGCCTGTCTGTGTCTCCCTCTCTCTCTCTCTGCCCTCCCTCCCTTGCTCGCACTCTCTCTCTCTCAAAAATGAAAGTTAAAAAAAAATTTTTAATTAACATTTTCCGTACTGTTTTATTTTTTTCTCTTAACACTTGCACTTTCTAACCTACACATTTTTCTCTAATTTTCTTGTTAATTGTCTTTCTCCCATTAGAATTTCATCTCCATGAGGGCAAAAGCTTTTGTTTCTTTCACTGCTGGACTATGCAACAGAAGATTTTCTGGACTAGACTCCATAAATACTTAGTAAATCAATAAATGGAAGAACTTTACATCCTAGAGCACCTCAGCGGCCGGTGAAGCCCTTTGCGATCTTCTCATTTTGTCCTCTCTTTGGCAGATTGGTGATGAAATCTTAGAGATCAATGGCGAGACCACCAAAAACATGAAGCATTCTCGGGCTATAGAACTGATTAAGAATGGTGGCCGCAGGGTGCGTCTGTTTCTGAAGCGGGGAGACGGCTCCGTACCAGAATATGGTGGGTCAAACTATGAAAACATCCCTTCCTTCCCTGGCATGACTCCATGAATTTGTCTCCAGAACTACAGCAGGAAAGTCTTTTTGTTTCCCCCTGTTCACCAGTGTCTTACCAGCCTTTCGCACCATGTGATTATTTGCCTCGCTTGTTCTGAAATCTCTACACATTTCATCCTCTTGCTTGCTTACGTGGACTGGGACGTGGCCTAAGACAAGATCTTTATAGCCCCTTTCTGATAATCAGAGAGAACATTCTGTCTAGTCCCACCAAGAGTGAAGGAATGTTTGTTTGAACTGTGCCAAACTGTTTCTCAGATCCAATTGTTAGCACAAAAATGACTATACTCCTTTTCAGAAGCAGGAAAGCAGGTTTCCTGAGTGATATGTTGAGGCACAATTCTCTCTCTCTCTCTCTCTTTTTTGTTTTGTTTTTTTTTTTTTTTTTGGTTTTCTTTTTTGGTTTCTTGATGTTTTTACTGAAGAGGTGTGAAATTTTGAGATGATTTGGGGGCCTTGCTCACCTCCTTTATGCTCTGTATACGACACTTCCGCATCCCGCCCCCCCTTGCTGGTCCCTACCCCCAATCAGACCACCCGAGCCCACTACTCTAAAACAAACGAAACTGTTGATATATTAGCCATATGTTTTTAGATGAAAAAGGATGAAATAGATTCCCAGTGCTCATCATGAGGGAAACATGTTACTATACCTTTCCTATGGGGAAAGCCAGGTTATACATAGAGTTCCTTTGTCATATGTGTAGACATGATTTGAGTAAACAGCAATGATCTTTACCTAGCTTAGTGTTCTGATGGCAAAATGCTGTATTTTATAATAATTATGTCCTATTTATTTGAGAGTCTTGTTTAAAATAAAAAAAAAAAAAATCTATGCCCTAGATGTAGGGCTTCTCTTCCCAACCAAAGGTCTACAAAAGTTTCTATAGAAACTGTGATTGAATGGTCCCCATATACGTTGGTCCCCTTTATTAGGGATTGATCTGTTATCGCCCTCTTTTCTGAAAGTCATTCTGCACAATTCCCAGTTGCATTTTGGACTTGATCAGATCCTTAATTCAGAGGCAGCTCAAAGAAAAGGAGAACTCCTTTGAAGGACAATCTTCCCAGGTGTTGGACACTCATACAGGTGTAGACTACAAGGGGCCCAAGGTGGGAGGAGGGAGGAAATCCGATGAGGCCCCTTTAGACAAGGCCACCCACAGGGGAGGTATTTTGACAACATTAAGACGTCACAGCTGTGCACTGTGCTAAACCTCTGACCATAGGTGTATCGATGCCACTGAAACTGTGTAACATTGTCTCCCTTTCTGTCTTCCCTATGCTTCTGTTGGATGTGATATTTCATTTGAGAATCATCGTCAATAACCTGTGTACCTTCTCAAAACCTATGTCTGTTGCACTGAGGATGAAAATCCAACACTAACAAATGTTCTTTGGGCTAAAAATAAAGATCCTTTAAATACTCATTTTTCCAAGAAGGGTTGAACATGCCAGATTTGTGCTGCTGTAATGTCTCATGCGTCATTTGGACTAAATCTCTCTAATTCTATTGATTAGAGTCACAAATGGGTTATAATATGTTAAGTTCCAATATTTTTCTGACTTGATTGGAACCTGCTTCTCTGTGAGGCTATTTTTGTAATGAGTTTTTTGTACTTAATTTAACTGCCGCGGTCTTCGGGTGGGGGGAGGGAGGGACCTCTGGTCTTCTGTTGTTTATTGTTAATGCACTCCTCTATGCCAGCTTGTCATTGTTCCAGTTGTTTGAAAAAAAAGAAAAAAAAGAAAAAAGGATGCATCCATTGTCTGGGTTCTTGAGTCACCTTATATGGCTGTCTGAAAAATGTCACTGTTCGATTGCGGTCTCTGCAGCCTTATTTGAGTGTTGCCTTAGACTGTCTGACTGGACAAATAAACTCTCTTTGCCCCATGTTAACAAATGCAGATTTTTTTTCTTTCCTCTGTGTTATAGGGAATCTAAATGTTCAACTTTTTCTCTTTCTCTCTTTCTCTTTCTGTCTGACTGTTCTTGGTGCTGGGCCCTCCCTTCTACAGCGATGATACCTCCTAATATCGCTGCATGTATGAGAAATGAAAAGCTCGGGGAGGCTTGCTTCTACCTTATGGGCCATAATCAAACTACGGTTTGTAGCTCAATCAATACTAGGTGTTTCTGTGCTGTGGCCTAATTTCCTCATTGCTTCTGCTTAGCTCTATTTTGATATGTTTGGCAATTCATTCTGAGCACCCTGCGTTCTTTGAATTGTAAGTACACCGCTGACCCCTATTGAAGTCTTTGCTCTCCCTTACCTTAAAAGTAGGTGTAAGGAAGCCCAAGGTTAGATTTATGAGAGTGAGCATAGAGCACCTACCCATACCCAAATCTTAAAATGTTTCCATAAGCTCCTGTTTGTGTTAATTCTAACAGAAAGAACAAGCCTCGCATCACAGGGCCCTCCCCTAGGTCAGCAAGGCTTTGTTAGACAGAGGGACGACATTTTCTGCTCAGTCAGTTAGCTCGTGGGAAACTACGGCCCAGAGTCCAAATCCTGTCCAGAGCCTGTTTTTCTAAGTCAAGTTTTATGGGCTCCTAGCCACGCCCATTTCTTGTATGTGTAGGCTACCACTGCTTTTACACCGGAGTTGCAGTTAAGTAGTTATGGCAAACTGTGCAGCCGGCAAAGCCTTTACAGAAAATTTACAAACCCTGCTGTAGGCTATATTCCCGTTACTACGAAAACCCACCCTAGGTTTTGGCACATCTTTCATGAAACAGACTGTTTCGTGTTGACCTTGTTGCCTCACGAAATACTTGAAAGAGGTCCTGCGATTCCTGCATCATCCTGGTTTGCCCTCCACACGGCAGCACGTTGTTTCCGGTGTTTCCAGTGTCTTGCCTGGAATCCTACGATGTGTGTTACCGTGTTAGTTGCAACAGAGCATCCCTGCTTTGAAAAGAGCTTTCATAATTTCTGGATGCAACCTAAAACATCTGCTGTGTCATTTCAAATTGTTTAATAATAAATAGGAGCCCCCATGGGCTGTTCTGCTTTAAAATATAGATGCTTTGATGTTGTAAGGAGCAGTCCAGTGACTCCACAGCCCCCCGGATGCAATTATGGCTGCCTTGTGTAGTCTAATACTAAGGAAAGTACCTCTAAAAGATGTCATCTGCACCCCCTCTAATGTCAACCTCTATTCCACTCCCTTTCATTTGTCAGGAAACTCCACATTTTAAAAATAATTTCTTAAACATAACCCAAAATTAGAGAAAAGTATTGAATACAATTCACAAAGGTAGAATGTTTAATGGACCCTCACATTACCCGTCACCTGTCCCAGTCATCAACATCCGGCTGTGTTGCCTCTATAATCCCCTTTGCCCGACACCCTGGATTTTTTTTTTTTTAAGAGAAGTGTTTTAAAATAGTATACTTTGCATGCAGTACAACGCATAAAGCTTGAGCGTACCGCACAGGCTTTTTTTTTTTTTAACCTCTCTATACACCCATTTAATGACCCTGATCAAAATATAGACTCCCCAAAATTCCCTCATGCCCTTCCAGGTCAATAACCTAGGGTATCTTTAAGCAAGATAAAATAAGTATTCTTTATAGAAAAGAATGTTTTCTGTTGTGGGGGCTGGGAGGGGGGCAAGAAGGGTGGGCAGGGGGCAAGGGTTAGTGGGTGGGGAAGGCAGAGCAAGAGATAGTTAGGGTGGGATGTTCTGGTACTTTTGGATTACCCTGTTTGGGTTGTGCCTTGCAAGACTGGAGTCCCCACTGACGGCTGTGAGCTCCTTAACGATCTCTGCCCTGAGCACAGCCAACAGTAGCCAGAGGCCGAAAGCCACCAGAACTAAGTCCGTAACCCTCGTGGTTGCAGTCATTCTTCCCCGAGATTCAGTTGGCTTTGGCTCTGCCTGCTTTAACAGCTAGCTATTTGTTTGTTGTGACTAATGAGAGCTCAGGCGTGGGAGTGGGGACAGGGGCTGAAGGCCCTGCCGTACCAAACTGTGGCTGTCCTGTATTTTCCCGGCAGACCCCAGCAGCGACCGCCTCGGCCCCGCCGCCGCCGGGGCACAAGGTGTTCCGGAAGTGAGGGCCGCGCCCCCCGACCGCCGACCGCATCCGTCATTGGAGTCCAGTTACCCACCCGATCTTCACAAATCATCACCGCATGGGGAAAAGCGGGCACACGTGAGAGACCCAAAAGGCAGCAGAGAGTATATCAGACACCCCACTGAGCATCACACATGGAACGGAACTTCTAGAAAACCCGACAGCGGGGCTTGCCGACCCAAGGACCGGGCAGCGGAGGGACGCAGAGAGGCACCCCCGGAGCGGCCGGTGCCCAATGGCCCCAAGAGGAGGTCCCCGGAGAAGCGCAGAGAAGGCACCCGCAGCGCGGACACCACTCTGGAGAGGAGGGAGAAGCACGAGAAGAGACGAGACGTGTCTCCGGAGCGGAGGCGCGAGCGCTCGCCCACCCGCAGGAGGGACGGCTCGCCCAGCCATCGGAGGCGCTCCCTCGAAAGACTCTTGGATCACACGCGGTCCCCGGAGCGGAGGAGAGGGAGCTCGCCGGAGCGCAGGGCCAAGTCCACCGAGCGCAGGCGCGAGCGCTCCCTGGAGAAGAGGGGCAGGGAGGACAGGGTCGGCCACCACCGAGAGAGGGAAGAACCCAGTCTGAGACAGGACTCGGGCAGAAGCTCCAGACACGCCCCCGAGCAGAGAAGGCGACCTTACAAAGAATGTAGCACCGACCTCAGTATCTGAGACTCCGAGGCACATTCCAACCTTTACCGTGTCAAAGGTTCTAAGAGGAAGGTCACAAACGTGAAATAATTTAGTTTCTTACCTTGAGGAAGCGTCCGACCCCCGATGATCCTATAATAGCAACAAACATTTTATGCATTTGAAATCTTATAAGAAAAAAGAAAAAATATATATATATATGAAAAGTGTTGTGCCTGATGTATAATATTAAAGAAAGTATTTTTAAATGCATACTTTTTTTGGAAATTATTTGCCAAATGCTGCCCCGAAGGGATATAAATTTTGTTTCTACGTGACCTGTAGAATTGTCAAGAATCGTTCCCTTATGGGGGGCAGTCTTTTTCTCTCCTGGTTAAATAGGACTGTTGATCATTTTCTCTAAGGGAAATAATTGATTAAGTTTAATTAATTTGATGTAGATTGTTAGGTAGTGATGTAGTGCTATCCTGTAGTTTAGGAGTTTTTCTTTAAAAAAAAGAGCAAAAAGGCAAAAGTTATATTTGTAGAAGCTGAGGACTCTTTGGGACAGATTAGGATTGTCAGTGATCCTAAAATTAAACTGTATGAAGAGACTACTACTGCAAATGAAGGATATTTATAGCTAAACTACACAGCACAAAGAAATGTTGCCTTCTCGAGTCATAGTTGGTTCAGAAAACAGTTTGTACTCTCCCTGGCCATAGAAAGGCACAGAGAGGAGAAGGTTGGCCGCCATTGCCCAGACATAGCCCAAGCACGGATAGATGATCAGGTTCATTAGTATCACCAATATCTGATAAGATCTCATTCAGGCAGCACCATCACAGCTTTGCTCAACTACCGGAAGGAACCAACAGTGAACACCTGTGTTGTCTTGTCTGATTTGAGGCCAAATAGTGGATCGAATGGGGAACAATGTGCCCAGTGGGAGGGAACCATGAGAATCCTCCACACAGAAAGTGTGTTTCCCCCTGTGTAGCGTAAGCCCAACTGGGGGCAAGGGAATGAGCGTTGGTGGAAGTTCCCTCTCTGTTGATACTTAAAGAAGTGAGGGTTCGGGGTGCTTCTTCTTAGAAATGCCCATTTCCCTTTGAAACCATAATAAAAGTCTCCAGGATGACTGAAAGGGAAAGCAAGACACAGTCCCAGTGGCTAGATCGAGTTGGCAAACCTCTGCCCTCATGACCCTGTCCTTTGAGTCTTTGGACAGCAGAACAAAGCATAACAATTTTTTTTTCTTTTTAGAATGACCCATTCTTTTGCAATCCCGCAGGAGGTGCGGTTGGGTCGGCTCATAGCCCCAGGATGTGGTTGAAATGGATTACTGCCTAGCTGAGCCAAAACGTTTGCTTGTACCTGTTGGACCACTACAGCAAACCGCTGCTTAGGATGCATTGTGTATTTCTGTAGTACTGTTTTGCATTTCCCATACAGACACACAACTTTGCAAGTCAATCACTGTTGTTCTCATGGTACTGTTTAAGGAAACAATGAAAAAGGAAAAAAAAAATGGAGAAAACCAGTCAGTCCTTGTGTGTACAGAGTTAAAAATTGTAATTAATAGAGCCTGTTTAAAAAAAAAAAAAAACAACTGTTGCCTTTTTTTCTTGTATAAAAGAGAATTTATGACAAAAAATTTAGCTGTGAGGAATGTGATACGTGTTTATATTTCTGAATATGGAACAAATTGATTCATTGGGATATATTTTAATGTAATCTAAATCAGGTATGTAAAGTTGTTTTAAAATGGGAGACAATATAAGTAATTCTCTAAAGCTTTAGTCGGTTTGGATACCATCATTTCCTCCATGGGGAGCCTGCTTGTGAATTATTAAGCTCTGTTTGCATTCTCTGTTCTGTTCTTCACTCATTTCTTGCCGTGTGCTATGGACTTAATGCTCTTTCTGTATTGATGAAAAGCAGTATGTGGGCCAATCTTTTTATAAAACACTATGCATATATAAATATCACATTGTTCATAGCTTTATTTGACTTATGGGTTTATACATAACATAGAATGAGTACCTATAGCTGTGTGGACATGTACAAAACTAGTTCCTTTCCTGGAACAGAGACCGTGTACATTCTGTAGCTGCAAAGGAGGAAAAGGGTCTGTGACCGCGATCTTTATTATCAGTTTTCCACGCGAAGCAAGCATTGAGCTGTGGTAGGGAGGCCGAGGGAGAACACGACTGAGTAATGGCATTCTTTTTCATCAGGTTCCTAGGAGCCCACATGGGGATTTTATTCCTAAGGCTCCACTGCTAGGAATTTTCTCGCTGTTTCTAGCAAAATCTGTGATGTTAAATGATGGATGCTCTCACTTGTGGTCCAGAGTTTTAAATAAATGAAATCAAGGTGGATTTGGGGGAGTACGTCGTGAAATTAACAACTTAATGTCTTTCTTGTCGTCAGAGGTGATATTTGACATTTTAAAATCTGTGTGCTACCCACCTGGGCTTAGTCTTCACCAGTCCGTGAAGACTTGATGTGACAGTTTGCTCTGACTGCCACACATCAGATTTGCTTTGGGAATACTGTACTGTACAGGGACTATGCATTAAGCAGAAAGATCTAGTTTTCTCTGAACTACTGTAACCTTAGATTGGAGACGGATTCTTGTGAGCCTACTTTCCCTAATCCCCCACTTCATGTAAATGTCTTGATGAGAGATGATGGATGAGTATTTTGTATGATTAAATCAAACCATTGAAGAATCCCCCACCCACCCGTTACACAGTTGATGCCTGAAAGAATGTTGGTTGGGGGGGTGGGGGAGAACTCAACACCCTACTTGTATTTTTGAAGTTTCTTTTGTGAAAGATTTTTTAATGCATTTTTACTGTAAAAATACATGGAAGTGTATGCATTCCATAACCACTATTGCTTCTGGATTGATATCTTTCTTGTCTCTGCGTTGTCTCAAGTGTATCACGGTCAAGTAATCAAATGAAGGTGTCTGGCTCCAACTCAGTGCAATGACCCAATGCATGTCGTTCTTTTGAAAGGGAAGGAATTATGCCTTTGCAACAGTAGTCCAGTGCCTTGCTACTCAAAATGTGGTCCGTGGACCACCTGCCTCATCATCACTGGACTGTGTATTAAAAATGCAGAATCTCAGGCCCACCCTAGACCTCCTGAGTTGGGCTGGGCCTTTAACAAGACCCCCAGCTAATTCGAACGCGCCTGAAGCTTGAACAGCACAGTATATCTCGAAACCCCGGTAACAGCTGCCAAGCCATGTGCTTCTCACTTCCTAACGGTGATCTTGAACAAGTTCCTTAACCCCTTCTTAAGCCTCACTTTCCTCTTCAAACAGGCATATCTCAGAGTTGGTAAGAATGAAATGCAAAGTGTTTAGCACACCTCTGGCAATCAGAACGATCTTCAGTAGATGATCCTAAAAAAACTTTGCGGGGGAGCCACTGGGTGACTCAGACAGTTAAGGGTCTGACTTCGGCTCAGGTCATGATCTCACTGCTCGTGGGTTTGAGCCCCATGTCCGGCTCTGTGCTGACAGCTCAGAGCCTGGAGCCTGCTTCGGATTCTGTCTCTGTCTCTCTGTCTCTCTCTGCCCCTTCCCTGCTCACACTCTCACTCTGTCTCTCTCTTTCAAAAACAAACATTTTAAAAAACTTTTTTTTTTTTTTTCTTTTTTGGAGGAGGAGGATTTCGGCCTGGTAGTGGCTGTTCCCTTTCCATTGTGCTGGTTTATTTTCCAATGAAGAAATCTATTCTCACTTTAGTAAAATGATGAAGAAGCGCTTCTGTTTTAATTCCAAAGGTGATGAAGAGTGTGGCCTGTGCTACTTCACAAGCATAACTGTGAAGCATAAAATCTAAAACCAAAATGCTGTGCTATGAAGATTAAGATGAAAATAATCTCAAAGCATACCTTTTAGAGCTAGAGATATAAAGCGGAGTTAGACGTGAGCCTAACTAGTCCTATCAGATGAAAAGCTTTGACGTGTGTCCTCACTGATCATGTCATTTCTAATGACCTTCCAATTTCCTTCACACATACACATTGTTCCTTTGGTATGCGTTAGAAGTTAGGGCTTTCCTATAGAACCTAGGTTCCTGGGCATTCAGAAAGGTATTGTGTTTAATAATAGGCCTTCCTACAGTCCATCTCTTTTGCTGTATTTTGCTTTATTTTGTCACCAGCATGGTAATTACGGACACTGTTCACTTCCCACGTATCTCTTTTGTTAAAGATGGCACCTATAAATGGGCCCTGGCTTACCTGATCATTGAAGTTATTTGTAAAGCCCTTACATCCCGCAAGTTCCTTGCCTGCCATAAATAGTCCCACTAAAAAGAATGTGCTGGGACTCCATTAGAGCTGGATAATACAGCTGGACTTTTCCTGCTGATGGCCAATCCAAGACCACCTTTGATGGTCTGCATTAATCGTCAAAGGAAGTTCCTCAGGGTGATTTGTCTTAATCAGGCAACATCCTCCGCATTGTGGGTGTTCAGCACGGTAAGATTCTCCTGCTTTTGAAATCTGCATCATTACAAGCTCCTAAGAAAGGAAATGACAAAACTCAGGCCTTTCCAATGCAATTATTTGGGGTGTTTTCTCAGGAACAGGGCTTTTGTGAACATTTTTTTGACGAGTACAACTCAACAATATATTGATGCGTGGTGTTCTTCATTAGGAGCTGGAGTAGGGTGGTTTTTCTTCTCTAGCCTCGGTGTTAGAGGAATGCTGGGTCCAAAACACAAGATCCTTTTGAAAGCACATGCATTGAAGCAAGGTGTTATGCACAGTAAATACTCAAGTGTCACATGTGACAGCTGCCATCCACTCTATCACTGTTCTACCTAACTGGAAAGTCTCCATTGTCACATCTCTTGAGGAAATAAGAACTTGATCTGCCCAGCCTGGAACTCTATACACCTACAAGCGCTGTCCTTTTAAGTATATTTATATCTCAGGGAATAAAGTCTGATCTCAATGGGTCACAGCCTTGAAGAGAAAATAGCTCAGAAAGGTTGTTAATTCTTACCTGTGTAATAGGCAAGGCTTATTACTCTTTTCCTTCTTGGAACACATGATAAGAGTTAACTCTGTGCCATTGCATGGCAGGGCTGGAAACCCCTCCTTCCTGGTCCCAGGAATTCATAGCCGGGTGGGAAAAGCAAACACACACATCCAAATGAACCACACATCAAGCAGAAGCCCAGGATACATGAGCGTCACTAATAGGGAATGCAGACAAATTAAGAAAGCCTAGAATTCCGGAAGGAAGAGAAGGAGGTAACTGGGGAAGGAAGGAGAGAAGGGCAGCCTGAGGCAAGGGAGGGAGTGTGGTCCCAGATGGAAGGAGCGACACCATGAAGGCCAGGCGGCCTTGTTCTGAATTTTAGACTTCAGAGTAACAAGGGGCTGTTGAAGAGTAACGGAGCCCCTGGGGAGCTGTGTGTACTGTTGGGGGGGGGGGGGGGGGTGGTGTGCAGGGTGGAGGCGAGTGACCGAGCTGCAGGACGATGACCTTGAGCAGTAGGGACAGTGGTCTGAGGAGGGTGGGAGCTCTAGCACAGTCCAGGAAGGAACTCCGAACCTGAAAAACCATTCTAGATAAAGCAGGACTTCTCAGAACTGAAAAGTCCCCAGGCCCGTGTTTATCATCCTATTGCAAGAAGTCATTTTCTTTCCAGCCTAAATCCTTCTACCTCCTCTTGTCTATACCTTTGTAAATACCTGCAGAACACCCTGTACCTGATTTCTCCTGTTAAAGCCAATCATTACTATTCTACCCGGTTTTCTGAATTTACAAATTCCCACCTCACCACCATTTTTTTTTTCTTCAGACCCTGGTTTCAAACCTTGTAATCTTATTTTCATTTTTTTCTTTTACTTCCTTTCTTTCTTTCTTTCTTTCTTTCTTTCTTTCTTTCTTTCTTTCTTTCTTTCTTTCTTTCTTT
>NW_024412444.1:3788975-3863810 GCF_014898765.1 Herpailurus yagouaroundi
TTTCTTTCTTTCTTTCTTTCTTTCTTTCTTTCTTTCTTTCTTTCTTTTCTTTCTTTCTTTCGAGATTAGCCACATTTTTCTCAAGCTATAGAGTCCAGCAAGTATTACACAGTCTTTGTCAGACATTCCCTGTGTTTGAGTGTGGAAAACGGAACCATTCCTATAATAGCCTGCTTTGAAAAGCGGTAGTTTTGGGGCGCCTGGGTGGCGCAGTTGGTTAAGCCTCTGACTTCAGCCAGGTCACGATCTCACGGTCCGTGAGTTCGAGCCCCGCATCAGGCTCTGGGCTGATGGCTCGGAGCCTGGAGCCTGTTTCCGATTCTGTGTCTCCCTCTCTCTCTGCCCCTCCCCCATTCATGCTCTGTCTCTCTCTGTCCCAAAAATAAATAAAAACGTTGAAAAAAAATTAAAAAAAAAAAAAGAAAAGCGGTAGTTTTATTTTTTAATTTACAAAATGAATTCACACTTTATTAAATATTCAAGTATGTCAGGAGAGTATAAAATAAAAGACGACGTCATTCCTTACCATCTGTCAATCCCCGTTCAGAGAAGAAACCGTTACTAACAGCTTGTTTCATGACATTTATGATCTTTTTCTATTCATATATAAACGTATGTAGGTATATGCCGTTTGGGGTTTTATTTTTATAAAAAATTTTTATAAAAAATGGACCATGCCCAAAAAAAAAAGGTACACACAATTTTAGGCACTGTACCTTTATCTTTTATATTGTAGACAGTTCTCCATGTTATATGTGTGTGTCTAACCATGTAGAATATGTATATACTATAAATTTACATACAACATCTCAAAAACCTCATTTATTCTATTTCTCTATCCATCCTCTTTCCCTTTTCTCCTGGATTATTCTGATAGACTTCTGACTTTCCCCCCTCCCTTTACCCTTGCCAACCTGCAGCCTCTTTTCCACACAGCAGCCAGGGTGATTCTTCGAAAACGTCAAGTAAAAGGTCAAAGTCCTGACAACAGGCTATTAGGCCTCTGAGCTCCAGCTTCTTTCTCTCTGACCCTTCCTCCCCAGTTCCCTTCCAGCCATGCTCCAGGCGCACCTCCCAAGCTTCTTAGGGCCTTTGCTCTAACTGGTTCACAAGCCTCTGCCTGGAAAGCTCTTTCCCCAAATATTCATGGCTGACCACCTGTTGAAAATGGCAACTCGATTTCTCTTCTACCCTTTTCTCCTCCACAGCACTTCCGCTTCTGACACCCTGTATCATTTATGTACTTACTTACTGTCTCTATGGTTTATCACCCGTTTCCTGCCTCTGGCGTCTGGGCTGGCTTTGTGATCACGGCACCTATAGGGCCCTGCACTTAGGAAGGCTCCGTGTTTGGTTTAATGCTCCGTCGTCTCCATCTTAAATTTGTAGTAATTTTTGAACAAGGAGAGCCACAGCTTCAATTTGAGCGGGTCTCACAAATGTACATAGCTGGCCTTGTCTTGAATGTAAGCTTCATGAGGACAAGGGTATATGTTCTGAACTCTGATGAATTCCAACTTCCTGGAATAGGATCCTATTTATAGTAGGGGCACATAGTAGGTGCTCAGAAAATAGAAGTACTCTGCTTTCCCTTGGTAGTTTCATGCTCTGAAGTTGACAGCCATGTGTTTACCTAGTCTCTATGGATTACAAAAAAAAAAATTGGCCACAGTGAACAACCTTATATGAAAAACTTGGTACCCTTGAGTGGTTCCGTTTAACTGCTTTTGAAGGAATACATTGTGACTCCTAGTTCTGTTTTATTTCCGGTGACGCTCGTATTATCGTATTATCGAGACTCTGCATGCTTTCATTGGGAACAGCTGCTTTTGCAAAATGCTTGCAGGCTGCAGACCTCCGTCTCACCAGATGAGAGTCACCCCGCACAGTGCAGCCACCAAGCCAACTTGGACAGCCTTGACTGCGCAGAGAAGTCATCGGGGAGCTTTAAACCTGCTGATGCCTGGGCCCACCCCCAGTCTGAGGTATGGCCTGGCTATTTGAAGTTCTCAGGTGTTCCCAACAGTCACCCATTACATTCCTTATCTGCTTTGACCCACAGACTGTGTGGGATTGAATGGGTCTGCTTTGCTTCTGTCTTCTTCGTAATGTCCACTGGTTGCCTTTTTTTAATTGCCTTTTATAACAGCAGCTGGAAGGAAGGATGGCTAGAGAATATTTTCCCAAAGGAAACTAAGAAGCTTTTCAAATTTCAGGCAGTTATTAGCCAGACATCTAGACAATGGACATATGTGTATTGACTGTGAATTCTATTTAATATTACTATCACCATTAAACATGTACATTAATAAAGATAATTGAGATACTTCTCCATTCTCAATGAGATCAGAGCATCATCCTGCAAACTAAGATATAGCCAGAGTCCTTTCACTTAAATTCATCTCAGAATGAGTTTCATGCTCTTATTAAATGGGACATGTGATACGTGAAAATCTAACAAGAAAGAGAGAGAATACTGGATAACTAGTGATCAGCACTCAGAAGGATAAAAGATTGCTTTCTAACAAATTCTTCCCAAGTATTTATGATGCACCGCCCCCCCCACCAACACACACACACACACACACACACACACACACACACACACAAGTATTTTGGGACTGAAAAGTAATTGTGTCATTACCAAATAAGTGAACTCTGACATTTCTATGACCCAAACAATATACATACCTTAAAATTTAAGGGGAACAGCATTCTTGGGAAAATACTATTAGGAATTATTGCAACTTACCTTGGAGCTCTGGTATTAACATAAGAGACTCTAACAGTGACCCAGGCCAGTGGTACAGGACCCACCATCGATATGACTAGCCCTCACTTGGAACCAGAGGGACACTCAACGACCCATTTGAAACAGTCTTGAAATCTAGAACTAGGTAATATCCTTCTGTCATTGGCTGTGGAATGTGTCAAGGCCAGTAAAAATGTCATCTGTCTCTCCAACCCATCAATTAAACAGTCCTCCCTTTAACCACTTCTTCTAGAAGGAATTTTATGAGGCAGATTCTCACCTTATGCTTGGAGGTTATAACTCAGTTGACTTGGTGGACTCCTTCCATTATCTCCTGAAAATGTAATTTAGTTCAAAGCAGTCTGTTAACACATGTGTACCGAGGACTGTTTTCCAGGCAAGGTGCTGGGCGCACAGAGTCAAGCAAGTGTAACAAAACCCTTAACTTCCTGAAGTTTAGACCTCGCAGGAGAGACGTCAAATAATTACGTTAAATTGTCGTAAAAGCTGTGGAGGTGGAGGTGGTGCCCATGAGTGTGTGTAAAGAAGAGGACTGGTCTGAATGGTGCACAGAAGGCCAGGGAGTGAAAGGCTCTCCCGGACTGGGCAAAGGCCTCTTGGTGAAGGGACGGTAGCTTATTCCAGAAGCAGGACTGAGACCCAACTGGACTAACGATCTAGGAAAGCAAGGGGGGAAGAGCTAGAAGCAAGACCTGGATGGTGTCTGTGAGCCTTAGAGACCAAGACCCCTGCCTATTCCCAAGGAGAGAGAAAAGGGAGACCAAAGGCACAATTTACAGGGGACCGAGTGACATCTCCCCCATTGCTAAATTATTCCCCGCAATAAAAAGCAGTGAAAATGGCCCACATTCCACATTTCTACAGTCCTTAAACCCACTAGAATAACCACAGATACAAAAAGGGAGAGATCGCATATTGGTCTCATTTTCACAAAGGAGCAGATACTCTATTTATTCTTCCTTCAAGAGCCAGCATTTGGGTTTTAGAAAGCGTACTTAGGCTGGGAATACTTCTGCTGTCAGTCACTTTCAGTTAATGGGCAGGTGTTATTGGAAACTTGTAACACAGGGACACATTTCCTGTAGATGGATGGACAAAATTATTGAGCAGTGTCATGAACCCCGTGAAATCACCAGTCTGGCTTCTACTGTCTTTTCCCCTCAACCAATTTCAGTTTTATTTTAGCAATCTATTTCTTGGGGGTTTATTTTTATTTCTTTGGTGTATTTTGTCTGGATTGCTTCTGTTTCAGTCTTCATTTTTATTAAGCATTTGTTTCCTCTCTCTTTGTGCATTCCATCGAAATGAATTGAATGAGAAATCCCAAAGGTGCATACCTCGGGAATGAAAATGTCTTTGTTGTCCTTCCTGTGAGTGAACTTTAATTTGGATTTTGAGGAAGATGGTGTTCCTTGGTGCCCCTCCCCCATGACATCATGGAAGGTTATATTCATTCAAATGTTCGGAAATGGTCTGGGACATTTATAGAAGGTAACCCAGGAAGAATTCCATACTCTGTACCATTTTATGCTCCTTTCAGAAGGGCCTGGAACTGGGCATCACTGAGAATATGACTCAGACTTTGAAAAGACTAGAAAAGCAGATGAGACAAAAGCTCTTAAGTTTTTAATTTGTTTCGTGATACAAGTAATACATACGACATTAGTTTTGTTTAAAAGATCCAAACAGTATAAGATGCAAGTCCCTGCTGACCACACCCCTCCCCAATCCTAGTCTTCTCTCAGAGCTAGCCACTGTCACGGGCTTCTTCTTCCCGATGCATCACCATATGTGTGCAAATGCCCGAAAGCACATGTATATACATTGGTTTTGTCTGTGGGGTTCTAGAATAACAAGTGCCTGATAATGTACATATCGTTTGACACCGTTGTTTTGTCTCACTTAATACATAATACATCTTATAGATCTTATCGCCAGATTAGTGAGAATTCTTGTGACTTTTTTTTAACTACTGAAAAGTATTCTATTGTATCTTAGTTTGCACAGGTTGCCATAACAGCATACCACAGACCTTGGGCCTAAACCCCAGCAATTTATTTTCCCATCGTTGTGGAGGCTGGAAGACCAGGATCCAGGTGTCAGGATAGGCATCCGGTGAGAGCTCTCTTCCTGACTTGCAGACAACCGCCTTCTCACGGTGTCCTCACGTGGTCTTCCCCTGGCACGTGCATCCTCATGGTGTCTCTTCCTCTTCTTACAAGGACAGCGGCCCTACTGGTCGAGGGTTCCATTTTTATGACCTCACTCAACCTTACCTCCCTAATGGCCCTAACTCCGAAAACAGTCCCATGGGGTTAGGGCTTCAATATATGAACTGTGGGGCACATAATTCGTTCCATAACATCTAATGTGGAGGTACTACACTTTATTTAATCTCTTTACCTGCCATAGGATAAATTCCTTTATATTTTACGTGTAACTACAGCATGATTTTGTCCCCTTGGTCTAAAAGAGACCAAGATTTCCTTCGCCTCTGGGGTGTGTGGGAAGGCAGGAGAGAGGGCATGGAGATGGGGAAGGGTAGGGAAGTGAGAGATTGGTTTCTACACGGCTGATATCCAATTACTCATTCTCACTCACCCACGGAGTTTTCAGCTTCTTCTTTCTCCACTAAGAAAGTGGGAGAATCTGGCATTTGAGGGTGCAAAGTTGGAGGAGGCAGGCAAGGCCAGAAATGTCCTGTGTGGGCGGCAAGACTTCCCTGAAACTTGACTTTGCCAGCGAGAAACCTGGGGAACCAAAAATGCTCCAGGCTCAGGTAGACACCCCCAACTCAGTTTGCAGTCACCCCCCAGAGTTCTCCAGGGGGCTTTGCATCCAGTTACCAAAATACAACCATTTTGTGCATCATGTAGGAACCCTCTGTGCACATGTGCACCCAAGTCCCCTTACACTGGGGGAAAATCTGGAGTTCTTTGTCCATTTAGATCAAATTATTTTTCCGGGTGAACCTACAAATGCCTTCTGGTTGTGTGCCACACTGGATGGAAATACTTTGACCTCTTTTCTAAGCCACTGGTTCTCACCCAGGGGCGATTCTGAACTCCCCGCCCCCCAGGGCACAGTTACCAATATCTGGAGACATTTTGATTGTCACAAATGGAGGAGGGGGAGGGGTGGGGTGCTGCTGGCATCTAGTGGGTGGAGGCCAGGGATGCTGCTGAACATTCTACAATGCACAAGACGGAGCCCACAGCAAAGAAGCGTCTACCCCAGGGTTTCCTGGCTGGCTCAGTCAGTAGAGCAATTAACTCTTGATCTTGGGGTTGGGCATTCAAGCCCCATGTTGGGTGTAGAGTTTACTTTTAAAAAGTTAATTAATTTAGGGGTGTCTGGGTGGCCCATTTGGTTGGGCGGCCGACCTCAGCTCAGGTCATGATCTCGCAGTTCGGGAGTTCAAGCCCCGTGTGGGGGCTCTGTGCTGACAGCTCAGAGTCTGGAGCCTGCTTTGGATTCTGTATCTCCCTCTCTCTCTATCCCTACCCCGTTCATGCTATGTCTCTCTCTCTCTCTCTCTCTCTCTCTCTCTCTCTCTCTCAAAAATAAATAAACATTTTTTTGAAAATTTCATTCATTTAAAAAAAAAACACATTGAAAAAATATCTAGCCCAAAGCATCAATAGCGCCAAGCTTGGGAAAAGCTGCTGTAAGCCAAATGGTAAAATTCTCTGGGGTCTTGCAGCTGGGGAAATAATTTCAGAGGATTGACATCTTTGTTTTGCAGAAGGTATAATTCTTAGGTAAGCCTACACTCCTCCAAAATTGCTGATTTGAGTGTTTCTTTGAAATGGTGGCTATATTGGTAAACAATTTCCTTTGATTGTTTGCAGATGACTATTGAAGCAGACTGTTAAATTCCTTATGTGGAACACTCAGGATTCTTGGAGGATGGTTTAGGACATCGACAGCCAACCTGAGGTTTGTTGCAGATTCACTTGGATTACTTCTCATTATCAAGTGGCCCTGATTTAAATTTCAGCCCCCCACCGAAGCTTCACCTTGAGTTAAATAATAATACATGCTTCGAAGGGCATGATGAGAACTAATTAGTTAACTTCTGTAAGGTGCTTTAGACCTTAAAAAAAAAAACTGCTTTGAGTTCTAACTTTTACAAGTAGGCAAATTAGGCACTTTTTAGCCATTACTGGTGGCTTTGATCCTGCCTGCCTTCTCACTCGCCCTGGCGGTTAGTGCTCTCGGAGGAAGAATGTTGGAGCAAGCGGTGGTGGTCCACAGTGGGAGGAGGCAAAGCTCATTTGTGATGGCTATTTTCAGATTCTCTTTTTGTGGTTAAGAGGAGGAGAGAAACATCCCCAAGGGAAATTAAAATTCCTAGGTAGTGATGGAAGCCTTGGAGGTATTACTCTGAAACACCAATAAGTAAATTAGAGAGATGGTTTGTTTCCTCATTCATAGTCATCCATTCTGTGTTCCCGTCTCCTCCCTACACCAGCCCCCACCCTGGGCCAGAAGCAGAGTGTGCTTACCAGACGCTACTAAACATCGCCCAGGTAAACCACAACCTGTGTTAGGTAATCTGTTTGTTCTGTGTAGACTCTGTCTTTTAACCCCTTCGGAGTTGGCTTCCTTTTCCCCTTGTAACAACTGTCCTTGTCACCTTCATCTTGTATTTGCATGACCTTTGTAGTGTGGAAAAATACCGAAGCCAAAATGGGCCAGGAACTCTCCCGGAGCCTTCATACCCCAGCTAATGGTCACGACACCTATTGAGATACAGGTGTGATTATCCCCAATTTACAGATACCGTAACTGAGGCTCACAGAGGCTGGTCTCTCTACTGTGGACACAGAGCTGGGAAACAATGATGCTAGGACCGACTGTTTCAAAGTCAACGTTGTATTCTTTCTAGAACCTCAAGTTGAAAGAAATTTCCCTGCATTTTTTTTCCATCAGCTTTTGTCCTCCTGGGAGTCTAGAAGGAAAGGCAGCATCGTCTCTGTTCTCTGGATAAACAGAAAAGAGAGATGCGTGGGTGGTTCAGTCAGTTGAGCGTTGGACTCTTGGTTTTCACTCATGTCATGATCCCAGGGTCATGGGACCGAGCCCTGCGTCAGGCCCCATGCTGATAGTGGGGTCGGCTGAAGATTCTCATTCCCTCTGTCTCTGCCTCTCTCTGTCTCTCTCTGTCTCTCTCTCTCTCTCTCTCTCTCTCTCTCTCTCTTTCTCTCTCAGAGCACCTGGGTGGCTCAGTCGGTTAACCATCTGACTCTTGATGTCAGCTCAGGTCACGATCTCACAGTTCATGAGTTCAAGCTCCACATCAGGGTCTGTGCTGACAGAGCAGAGACTGGTTGGGATTCTTTCTCTCCCTCTCTTTCTGCCCCTTTCCTGCATATTCTCTCTCTCTCTCTCTCTCTCTCTCTCTCTCTCTCTCTCTCTCTCTCAAAATAAATAAAACTTAAAAAAAAAAAGATTCTCTCTCTGTCCTTCTGCCCCTCCCCTCCACTCTCACACATTTCCTCTAAAAAAAATTTTTTAAAGAGACAAGAGATAACGGTTTGCCTACAAATACCAAGTCTTTTGGTGAATTCACCTTGGTGACCTCTCACACGCTCGTTAGCCCCTGCGATTTGGCATTGACATTGACCCTGAGCCCACACAGGCCATCTGTCCTAATAGACAAGTCTAGTGTCCCTATCCTGCTTTTCAGCTCTTCCCTTTCTGGGGCCCTGAACACAGCTGACCACTCTCTCCTTTGTTATCTACCTTTGCCTTGGGTGGTGTTTCCTTCTTCCCTCCCCACTGGGCTCTCCAACCCCCCTTTGTTGTCTCCTTGTCCCTGTGTAACTGTTAGACACTGAAGGCTCCCCAGGGCACCATCTTGCACATTCTTTTCTACTGAGGTGATTTCATCTATTTCCATGGCTTAGATCCGTGGTTCCTCAACTTTGCTGCATATCAGAATCACCTGGGGAGCTTTAAAACATCCCAGAGCCCAGATTGCACCATAGACTAATTAGATCAGAATCTCTGATCATCAGTGGTTGTTTAATTTTTTTTTAAAGCCCTCTGGGTGATTTCAAAATGCAGCCAAGTGTGAGAAGTAGAGATGTGAATCATCCTCTCTAGGTGATTCTCAGGCGTCCACTTCTAGCTGCCATCTCTTCCCTCAAGATGAGATGTATGTCTCCACCTGCACCTTCTGTCCCGTGGACACCTTCAACGAGGCAGGTGCAAAGAGCAGGGTCATCAAATTAGGAAGTAGAAATACAGAAGGCTCTGTTACGTGTGTATTTCAGATAAACTATGAATGATGTGTTCGTAGGAACAGGTTCCAAGTATTACACGGGACATACTTATCCCCCAGATGATTCGTTGTTTATCTGAAATTCAAAAATAATCAGGGCTCTTGCATTCTTTCTGGCAGTTGTATGGAAGAGAAAGTGATCTCTCTTTGAATTGCCTCTCTGGCCGCATCCCCAGAGCCTTCTTTGACCGGTTCTTTCTCATTCAGCCGCCCATCCGGTCACGGCTTTTTGGACTCTGCTCTGCCATCCTGAAATGCTTCTCAGACCTCTCCTTCTCACTTCTATACTGATGCTTCCGACTTAGGTCCGCCCTCATCCTCCTCTGCCTTCGGGATTGTGTTCACTTTGTAACCTGACCCCTTTACCTCTATACTCTTTGATCATCTCATTTCCGTGATTTCCAAAATGACCTTATAAAACACAGATCTGCTCATGTCACTCTTCGCTGTGAAAGCATCCGGGGGCTACTCATTGCCAAAGACTTTCTCACACCCACTTCCCTTGCTGGTTATGGCCGACACCTGCTTCAGGGCATGGCCGCTGGACTGCCAATGACCAGAGCCTGACCTTTGGTGCCTGTGATTTTCTTTGGCCCGTGGAGCCAGTTCTGACTATGAGCAACAGAGTGGCAATGCCAGGAAGTTAAAGGTTCCCAGCCCTGGGGACCTTCCACCAGTGCTTCACAAGCTTTGGCGAATGACCTACGCTGTTTCTTGAGTTCCCAGTAGGATTAAGCGTCAATGGCTTATAGTGGTAATTTGCTTGTTAAGTCACTATTCATTGGTTCTTTGCTGTCTCCATCTCGTCTTCTCACTCCTGTATTGGCTTTTCCTGAGATCACCGCCCAAATAAGCTATTTGTCTTGGAATCCTTGACTCGGGGTCTGCTGCTGGGGATTGCCCAACTAAGATGGTAGGGACCTCTTAGTATAATCTTTCCTCCATGTGTTAGATCGCTAACAGCCATTAATGCCTGATGAGTAAGAGAACATAAAAATTGAAGGACTGCACAGAATCAAGAGAGTTTGCATGAATGCCTTTTTAAGATATCACAAGATGAACCTGTTTTCTCTTTCATACTGAAACTCATTGAGGGCACTTGGGTGGCTCATGTCAGTTAAGCTTCTAACTTCAGCTCAGGTCATGCTCTCACAGTTCCTGAGTTCGAATCCCTCACCAGGCGAGCTTGAGCCCTACATCAGGTGAGCCCCGCTTCTCTCTTTCTGTCTCTCTCTCTTGCCCTCTCTCTCTCCTTCCTTTCCTCCCTCCCTCCCTCTCTCTCTTTGCCCCTCGCTCACTTGTGTCCTCTCTCTCAGAGATAACAAAAAACTCATTGAAAGCTGGGAAAATTTGTTGTTGTTGTTGTTGTTAAGCAATCTCTATGCCCAACGTGGGGCTCAAACTCATGACCCTGATACCAAGAGTTGGATGGTCTACTAACTGAGTCAGCCAAGTGCCCCTGGAAAGAATTTCCATCATAAGTATTTTGGGGTGCACCTGTGCAACTCCCTGCAACCTCTTAAGTGTCCCCTTTACCCACCAAATTAAGGCCTCTGAGAACAATGGTTAAAGTCTCTATCCCCGGTCACAGAATCCTGGACCACAGTGACCCTCTGACTCATGTTGTACCAATGAAATCCACTCTCTTAGGAATGTGGGCTTAGGACTTGCACATTCTAGTTCAGTCTGAATTAAGAAAACTAAAACATAGCAATAATGGGACAGCCATTTTCCACTCCATATTTCCTACCACGAGAGCTAAGTAACAGAAAATGCTAGTCTGGGGAGAGAGAGTGACAGAGTAGGCAGAGATGAAAGAGAGAGAAAACTGTCTTGGTTCCTGGCTGTTTTCTAGTCCCCTTCTGAAGCTCAGCTGTCCCTGGGTTCTAAGAGATGCCTTGCAACCCTATGATGCTGGGCTGCTGTTTGCATTGCCTTAGCCCAAGTTGGTTTCCGTTACTTGCCACCAAGGAGTTAGAATGAAAACAGTTTCCATGGAGCTTGCTAACAAAAGTGAAACACCTTTGATGTACTTCCTAGGTGGAAGATTCTTGTCTAGATCGCTCAGGTGGCCAAGTAAAAGTCATCCTATATCCATAGAGGGACTGTCTGGATGACCATGAGGAATACGATGCTTTGTGTTTCTGTTTCCTGACAGCTTTTTTGTTTTTTGATTTCTTTTCCTCTTTTATTTGGCTCTCCAAATGGTGTGTTTTGGTGCCATTTTCTTTCTTTTCTTAGTTTCTTTTTTAATGTTTATTTACTTTTGAGAGAGACAGAGACAGAATGCGAGTGGGTTAGGGGCAGACACAGAGTGAGACACAAAATCCGAAACAGGCTCCAGGCTCCGAGCTGTCAGCACAGAGCCCGACGCGGGGCTCGAACTCATGTGCCGTGAGATCATGACCTGAGCTGAAGTCGGCCGCTGAACCGACTGAGCCACCCAGGCGCCCCAATGCCATTTTATTTCTTAAGACTTCTTGTCTCTGGTTAAATCTTAACTTTGGGAAAAAAGTGTATCCTATGGCGATCACCCTTGAAATTAGAAATTACTTCTCATAAGCATGGTTGAATACAGGAAAGAAGCAATGCCATTCTTCGGCTCTTCCAAAAATTTGATACATTGGGGAGGCCTAGCCGACTCAGCCAGTGGAGCATGTGAGTCTTGATCTCAGGGTGGTGAGTTCGAGTCCCCAGTTGGGCTTACAGATAACTTAAAAAAAAATGGAAAAAATATCTTTAGGCAAAAACAAAAAATGAAAAGCTGATATATTGGAACACAGGTTTTCAAAGAATCAGAATCAATCAACCGGTTTCTCCTACTCTTCCCCTGCCTCACACCATGAGGTGTTCCAGTCCTGAGAAAGTGGGCCAGTAGTAACACGGTATTGGAGTGGCCACGGTGGCAGACAGGCTCACTGTATTCATCTATTCATCCCTTTTGGTCTGAAAGCTTATAGTTCCATTTCAGTATGATTCTGGGCCAGCTCAGTGGCTTGCCTCAGCCAAAAGAATGCAGTGGACATGATGGCACAACAGTTAAGAGCCTCAGGTTCAAGAGGCTTTGCATGCATCGCTTGTTTTCTTGCATAATTCGTCTTTCTGACTTTTGGACGCCAGCCATGCCAAGAGAACCCGCCCTGGCTGGTGTTCTGAAGGATGAGACACCGCATGGAGCAGAACCAAGTCATCCTCATCAAGACTATGGGAGACCAGCCAGCCCCAGCCAACCTACCATCTGACCTCAGACACCTAAGTAGCCCCGGCTAGATCAGCAAACCAGGCCCAATGAGCAGCACCATCCAGGTGATCCATAGCCTTTGGAGAAATGATGCATGGTTGTTATTTTAAGCTAGTAAAGTTTTTTTTCAAGCTTATTGATTTATTTTGAGAGAGAGAGCATGTGAGTAGGAGAGGGATAGAGAGAGAGAGAGGGAGAGAGGGGAGAGAGACAATCCCAAGCAGGGCTCGAATCCACAAACCGTGAGATCATGCCCTGAGCTGAAACCAAGAGTCAGACTTAACCAACTGAGCCCTCCAGGTGCCCCTATGCTACCAAAGTTTTGGGGAGATTTGTTCTACAGTCTCATCGTAGTAATAGATACGGCTGTTATGCTCCTAAATGTTTCTTGTTTGGAATTACAAATGCTTAAGCCTCTGATCTAAAACTTGAAACGAAAAGATATTACAGTTCTGTCTATGTGTTACTATAAATTTTCAACAGATTTGGAGGCTCTCTACTAAACGATTGCCTTAATATGGGCTATAGTCTATACATAAATGTCACTCTGCAGACGACTTGGTGGCATCTGAGAAAGATGAATTCTGCAGAGCAGAGCTTGACAGACTGAAGCCTATGGGGCCAAATCCCACGCATGGCCAGTCTCTGTCAATAAAATTTGAGGGGGGCGGGGGACGCAGTCATACTCATTTGTTTACATGTTATCCGGGGTTGCTTTTGTTCCACGGTGGTGGGGTTGTATAATTTCAACAGAGACTGTATGGCCCGCGAAGTCCAAAATATATACCATGAGTCCCTTTAAGGAAAAAGTTTGCCAGCCCCTGCTCCAGAGAATCTAATACTAAGGTTCCATGTGCTCATAACTGGAAGAACTGGGCCGTATGCACTAAGACCACAAAGGCAGGGAAAAAAATTTCCAATAAGAGGCAAAACCCTGAAGGTGCAGCGGTATATGTTCCAAAGAGCAGCCACACACTTGGGTGGAGGTGCTTTGCAGAGGGACACATGCTTCACGGAGGGAAACAGCAGTGGTTTATTTAATTAATGACCAAGAGCAAGCTCTCTTCTCAACAACAGGGAGCCCAGCTTGTTCTAAACATAAGCATCTTCCTTACACTCCTTGAAAACCACTTTTCTCTGTAGTCAACATCTCAGAATCTGTGATCCTTCTCTCTGGAGTGCGGATTTTTTTTTTTTTTTGAATATAAGAAACAATAGAGAAAAATATTGTCAAGAGATTGATTCCAGTGAACCCTGCCACTGATTTACCGTCTAATAAATAAATACAGGGAGAGCTATGAAGATCAGCCCAGCTTCTCACAAGTGATGGATCCCAGACACTCCAGTAATTTCTCCTCTTAACTCTCCCATTTTAGCAGGAAAATGTCGGGAACAAAAAGGTGTGGGTAGATGACACGGATAAAATTTTCTTCCCCAACTTGTCCTAATGGAGATGTGTGAGGGAAATACATTATCTAAAGGAGCGGCTCCTACGCCTTTGTAAATAATTCTATGCTGTGATTGCCCAAGTGCGTCTTCTTTTCCCCTCTTCTTTTTGCCCCATGGATCGAACTCTTTCTATATGCCAAGGATTGTGCAACCCCCCCAACCTGAATGCTGGAGAAGCATGTCAAAGTCAACATGTCGAAGTTGGCCCTATTGATTCCTTCCCCTGAACCTGTTCTGCCCAGTCCTCCCCAGCCCAGTATAATGGCGGTAGCCACACTCGGTTGTTTATACCCCAAACTAAGCACTTCTTTGGTTTCTGTTCCCCTTATGTCTCCCATCCAACACATTAAATTCTGGAGCTCTTCAATTGAAATATAACCCATATCTGACAACTTCTTCATATTCCTATTGCCATCATCCTGGTCTCCAACATCAGCATCACTCCTAGTTGCCTGAGCATCTCTGTGTGGTTCCATTGCTTCCCTTCTACCCTCTAGGATCAGTCCTCCCCACAGAAGCCAGAGTGATCTTTCCAAGATTTAAATCAAGGCAGATCCTTTCAATGGTCTCTCTTGCTACTCCCATTCCAAACCATTAACGCCATCTCTAAGACCCTGCATGATGCAGCCCCTCACCATTTCTCTCACTTCACCTTCACCCTTCAGCCATCTAGCCCTCTGGACTTTCTGCTTTCCACACCACTGGCTCAGCCCACGTCTTTGGTGCCTTTGAGCTTGCTTTTCCTTTGGTCTGGAAGACACTCTGCCCGTGAACAACCTCATTGCTCTCTCCTTACTCTGCTCCGGTATTCTCACCTGGGGGCAATTTTGCCCCACAGACGACATTTGGCAAATGTCCAGAGACATATTTCGTTGTCACAGTGGAGGAGGTGGCTACTGGCACCCAGTGGGTAGAAGTCAGAGACGTTGCTAAACACCCTGCATGCACAGGACAGCCCCATGACGTGAGGTTACCTGGCCCCCAATGTCAGTGGTGCCGAGGAAGAGAAACCCTGTCCTATTCAATACTCAATTGTTTCCTCCTCGAAGAAAACTTTTTGGATGCACTCCTTCCAAAACAGTGTTTTCCTTCTCCTTCCCCCATCACTCCTTATCCAGCTGAACACAACCTGTTGTTGTTGGTGTGTGTGTGTGTGTGTGTGTGTGTGTGTGTGTGTGTGTCTCATCCCCACTTGAATGTAAGCATTGTCTGTTTCGCCACTAGTTCTTCAGTGTCTAGGACAATGCCTGGCACATAGTAGTTCTTCAATACATGTCGATAGATTTCCAAGGTTTGGAGAAGTTAGCCAACTTGTCCACTGTCATGGATGGCTAGTGAGGAGCAAAGGTGCCCATGTGTCCTTCAGTCCCTTTAAATCACTGCACACATGCATACCGTCCAAGGACAGCTTTGCGCTTTTTATGCAAACAGAGCTCTAAGACAATTTTCTCAGCTTTCCCCTTCCAATTTCCATACTCTTCCCAAGCCCTGTTGTAATCCCCCCATATGTAGGAATTCTAGGTCAATTAAAAACCCAGGTCCTCTGACCCCTTGACAAATGCTTGTTGCTTATACCTTTCTGACTTCTCCTCCTAGTATGAAAATGGCTGACCCAAGTTAGGTGGAAATGCTAGGCAGTCAGAATCCAGATTACACATGACCTGTCAGTCTGTCAGCAAACCCCATTGTCAATTTTGGGTTAATTGTTTGCTTAACCTCCAGTTCCCTGCAGCATTTCCCTCCCAGACAAAATTACCAGTCTCCTTAGGTACCAAATTGGTAAAAGCAGAGGAAGACTTGAAATGATTATCCTAATTTAAAGACAGCATGAATTCCTGGCTCTTTTTTATGAACATGAAATGGTGTCCTTTGTTTCTGCAAAAGCAATGAGCTTAAAAAAAAAAAGTCATTTGTTTTCCCTTCTGGACTTTTCGGGACCTTGTAATCACTTGAAATTTTATTTTTCAAAGTCTTGGCATTTCTGTATTTTAACACTGGACATTTTCACTTTGGCCTTTGCCCATTTCTCTGGGTTTTCCTTGATTCCACCTGTGCCCCTCTGTCCACGCACACTCGCACGCACGCACACACCCACACGGAGGCACACACACTGTCTACTCATTTGTGATGCTGAGTGAATAGCCGTTGTTACCATGGAACGGATCTCGACCAGAGACAGCTGTTTGTGAAAGCGAGCCCCCAGCTGGACACTACCAGGGGTAGTGACATGGATGCCACTTCCTTTTTGGAAGGAGGATCCCAGGCTTTTGGCCGTGGGCTTGCCTTTCTGCCCTTATCAAACGCTGTGTGCTTTTCGTGGCCCTGAAGCCTATTCCTTAATGAATTAATTTCTTGGCAACCCTCTTTGTGTGCAGCTGAGCACTTGGGCCTCTCTTTGGGGATTTCCTGTCAACCTTGACCTCCCATGGCTCTGGCTGGGTAAGTAGCCTGCAGACTAGCCTGATTCTAGCCTCGCTTAGTCTGAATTACCTCTTTCTTAGGAGACAGGCTTCATTTGTTCCTCCTCCATAATCCTTGTGAGGTCTTCAACTTGAGAGAAGGCCTGAAGCTCTTTGAATCACATTCAAGCAGCTGTTGTATTGGCTGCAAAATTTAAATTAGCCAAGCCCAGGAGAAAGCGACTAAGGCAATTAATGTTTCAAGGAGGTAGTATATATTGAACACGAGGGAGGATGTCATAGAGTGGAAGGTGTTCAAGCTTCGGAGCAAGACCTTGGTTTAAATTTTCTTCTACTTAGAGTACGAGCTATGTGACTCCGGCTAAATCCCTGAACCTCTCTGGGCTTCAGTTTCACCCACAGAATGGCATTCATAACACCTACCACTTTCGAGTTTGGGGAAGCATTAAGAATAAAGTATGTAGAATGCCTAATGAAGTGACTGACACCGAGTAGGGGCTATTTGTATTTTTACTTAAAATCCTTTTTTTTTAATGTTTATTTTTTTGAGAGAGAGAGAGAGAGAGAGACAGAGCATGAGTGGGGGAGGGGCAGAGAGAGAGGGAGACACAGAATCCGAAGCGGGCTCCAGGCTCTGAGCTGTCAGCACAGAGCCAGATGCGGGGCTTGAATTCACAAGCTGCGCGATCATGACCTGAGCTGAAGTCGGACACTCAACCGACTGAGCTACCCAGGCGCCCCTTTACTTAAAATCTTAACTACGGAATATTTGTTTTCTGTGAAAACCTCAGTACCTGTGTTTCCATATAGAGACGGTTCATGATGGGGTTCTATTGGGTTTCTTCTCATACCTACCTTGTGACCATCAGTCCTAAGTGTCCCCTCCCTGAGCTCTGAAATACCACTCTTTAAGGAATCTCAGGTGCCTTTTCAGTGTGTGCACTCACATAGATCCCATCAGCCCGTGACCTTGTGTGTGCTAAGGCCTTTGAGTGGTAGACCAAGTTTCTAGCCTGACTCTTTGAGTCGTCTGCTCCTGCGTGTGGTTGAGTTGCCTCAGCCCAGCCAGTTCTGCTGGACACCCGATGAAGGGCAGTTACAACCAACTTTGAGAAAACACTGGTTCCCGCCTTTGGGTGGAGCTTTAAAGCTCAAAGTAATAGGACAAGAAAAGGTCTCATTTATACTTCCCCATAGCCTTTGAGAGGTGTGTGCGATCACTTTGAGCTTACACGTGAGGACGCTGAGGCCTAGAAGCAGTTTGCCCAAGGTTGGCTGGGCAAGGATTAAAGCCAAATTTCCCATCTCCATGGGCTGCCCCACCACGGTAAGAGGGGTGGCCTGTTGTCCGGAGCCTCAGAATGGTTTGACATTCTGCTCACTTTCACCTTCATTGATGCACTGCCCGCGTGGCTTATATTGGGTAGTGTCACCAGGCCACATCCCTTCAGATCTGTGTCGCGTTTTCTGGCTCTCTTCCAACTTACAGTTAGTAATGGCTTTTCAACAGAGGGCCCGAATGAATGAATGGCAGGGTATGAATGGATAATAACGGTGACAATGGTGAGAATCCTAGCAGCTAATATTTATCCAGGGCTTGCAAAGGCACCGGGGTAAGCGCTTCACGGAGGTAACCTGATTGAAACTCTCATTTAATGGGCTTTATAACAACCCTGTGCAGAACTTGGTGTGCCTGTCCCCATGTACAAAAATGAGGAAAGTGACGGAGACAGGCAGGGGGACTTGTCCGGTATCACGCAGCAGGCATGTGGAACGGCCATATTGGAACCTGGCTCTTTTGATTCCGGAGTCTGTATGGTTGCCAGTTTTATGCTGCCCTTTCAATAACAGCCTCAACTTTCAGTGGGCAAATCCATTCAGCAAAACTTTTCTGTGCATGTGCTACGTGCTACTCTATTATGTGTTGAGCAGATGCCACCACCGCTTGGAGAAGCTATGAATTTGTGGGAAAAAGAAAAGGATAAGCAGGTTCAGTCCAACTCTGCAGATGAGGTATTAAAGTAGACGGATCACAAAGCATTACGAGAATACAGATAAGGGAACCAGTAATTTCCCAGAGTATCAGGGACGGCGTCCCAGAGACATTAGAGGAAGAGAAGTTTATTTGGAGGAGAAGTGAAGTATGTCCCCAGGAAGAACAATAGTAGTTACAAAGGCACGGCAAGGGGCGCCTGGGTGGCGCAGTCGGTTAAGCGTCCGACTTCAGCCAGGTCACGATCTCGCGGTCCGTGAGTTTGAGCCCCGCGTCAGGCTCTGGGCTGATGGCTCGGAGCCTGGAGCCTGTTTCCGATTCTGTGTCTCCCTCTCTCTCTGCCCCTCCCCCGTTCATGCTCTGTCTCTCTCTGTCCCAAAAATAAATAAACGTTGAAAAAAAAATTAAAAAAAAAATAAAGGCACGGCAAAAGTGTAGCACATCTTTTTAAATATCAATTCTTTGGGGGTGTCTGAAACACAAGGGATAAGGAAACGAGAGGAAAGGAAATAAAATGGAGGAAAAGAATCTGAGGGATGGCAGATGATATACCAATCTAGAAAGCCGGACTAACCAATTCAAGACACAGAAGCACACAGCGTCTTGAGTACGGAAGTGTCAGGACAAGGGCCAATTTTGGGAGATCATTCTGTTGACTGGAAGACCGCAAAGGGGAGCAATGGCAGAGAGCCCAGCGAGCAGGTGGTTATCAAAGTCCAGAAATGATGTGGGCCAGATGTAAGACTGTGCAAATTAGCATGCAAGCAGAAGAGAATTTTGAGAGACACTGGGTAGAGTTTGTGGATTATGGAAGTCAGGTAGGTGAGAGGAAGAAGCTGAGGTGAGACTTACGCTCTGGCTTGGGGAGAATGGGCAGATGGTTTTAGTCTTCATCAAGAGAAAAAGCAGACTCGCAAGTTGTTTTGTAAGCGAGCTCTGCGCCCACCGTGGGGCTTGAAGTCACAAACCCGAGATCGAGAGTTACGTGCTCTACCTGCTGAGCCAGCCAGATGCCTCTGAGAGTAAGAATTGGAAGTTCAAGGGAGAAATCTTTTTAGACACAAACTAGGATGGCTGCCCAGGTCTCCCCGAATTTCCCAGTGCACGTTCGTTACCTGCTCCTGGTCCTAGCTTGTCACTGTAAGGCAGTAATTCTCAGGCAGAGAGATTTTGCTCTACAGGGGATGTTGGGCTATGTCTGGAGCAGGAGCTACTGGCATTTAGTGCGTGGAGTCTGGGATGCTGCTAAATCCGCTGCCACGCACGGGACCGGCCCCTGTAGCAAAGAAGTAACGATACCAAATATCAACAATGCCAAGGTTGAGAAATGCTTGTTCAGGGGTGATTTCTTACCCAAATAGGGCCCAGAAGATTTTTCTGCAGGCATTTGAAGACTCAAATAGTGGTACTTACAGATGGAAGGCAGCTGGACCCGAGCATTCTGACGGGATCCCAGAAAGAAGGGGAATGAGCACCTGGTGATGCTGTCTTTAAGCTTCTCCAGGTGTTTTGTTCTTCCTTTGCTTCCGTGTTTTACTCCAAGACACTTCCAGTAAATTTATTTTGTGTTCAAGCTATGCTTTTGTAAGCCCTAGTTTATTTAGAATCGAAGGACTTGTGTTCATTGGTACTCTTGGTTGCTGATGCAGAAATCCAATTCAAGATAGTACAAGTTAACCCAAAAAACAAACTTAGTGGCCCACGATACTGGGTAATCTGGATATTTGCTGCCTTTGGTAACATTTGAATCCAGGATTTCAAATATGTCTCTCCCTACCTCGGTTCTCTTTGTATTCAGTGTGGGTTTCAGACCAGAGATTCTGGTCTGTTCCGTGACCAGAAGAGAGAAGGAGCTGGACAAGCACAAACTATAGCGTCTGCTCTCCTCTACAGCAACCGATGTCTTGGAGAATTTAACTGCCACGTTGTTTTTGTTTGCATGCGTATTAATTGCCGGATGAGCCGAAAGCAACCTTAGGGACCTGCTATTGCCAGATTATTTTCGCCTCTACGGCCTAAGATGCCACACACCGCCATCAGTGCCGGGAGCCCAAATCCAGTGATTCTCAACCTGGGACACACTCCTGTGCAGCCATGTTCAAATCTTACTTGGTGGGGAGGGCCGAGAAGCCATAGTGAAATCCCACCATGTAGTTTGAAAAATGCATTCAGGACACTTTCATGGACTCTCCATCCGTGTTGTAAAAACAGTTCAAGTGTCTCATTTTGACTCAGAGGCATTGAGTTACTTTTTCACAGCTATTTGCTAGGTATTAAAGTCACAGCTCTTGAATCAAAATCTGGAATTCTATAGAAAAAAGCTGTTGACTAGGCACCTACATCCATATCTTCTTCTTCTTTTCAAGGACCGTAAGACCATGAAATCAAGTTCTAGTCAATGGGCTTGTAGGTAGAAGCCATGCCATCACTCCAGCACTGGCCCATAAGCCTCCCTCAGGAGGCACACATCCCTTGGGACTCTTTTCCCTGCCAGCTGGATCAACTGGAGACAACTCCCAGGCATCCTTGGAAAACATGTACTGAAGTTAGAGCCTCTACAAGCCTGGATCCCCAAATGACTGAATGGGAAGGACCTCCTGTGACTCCGTTTACCTACCCAGAATTGTTAAACCAGCAAGAATTAAACCTCTGTTGTATTCTGCTACTATAGGTTTTAGGTCTGTTAGTTATAGCATTAGCCTACCCCCAGAAAGAAGTTGTTTATTTGTTAGTTTGTTTTGCTATTACATGCTCATTCTATTAGACAAGCTTTTGTAGGGTTACAAATAATACTTTCTTCTCTCATTGCCCAATAGAGGAATTCCAACTCCATGGTGGTTATATTTTGAAACAGGTATCATGCTGTTCGTCTCCCTGTTGAATTTCCTGTGTGAGTTTGACTTGTCCTGACTACAAAGACAACTAAGGAGAAATGACATCATTTCTTCAAGATCTTCAGTAAGCTACATCGAAACTTAATTTAGAAGCAGAGGACCCTGCAGCATTTTTGCAGGAAGCTTTAAACTTTGTCGCAGTAGCTTTTTTCTTGGGTCTTCCATGGCTCTTGGTTCTGTTTCCAAGGACTCTTCCCTGCAGGTTTGTTAGCATGCTGTTTCTATTTTTAGAGGGCTCTATTTCCCTCCTCCCTCAGTAGCTCAAAAAAAAAAAAAACACACAAAAAACAAAAATCAAAAAACAAAAACAAACCACAAGACCCTAAATGAGTCTTTCATGATGAAAGGGGAGGAAGTCTTGTTTCTGCAAACTACTCAGGTAAGAGTCTTGAGAGGGCATGACTATGAGGATGAGTGAAGTCATTACATAGCAACAACAGCAGCAACACAAACATCACTCCCACCAGCACCAAGAACACCACCGCCCTCCACCATCGATAATAACCACAGTTGGAACGACAGCAACAGCACAGAGATAGCTTTGTTATTGCTGCTGCTTGTTGAGGATTATCTGTATGCTAGAACATGTTTTATGGACATCGTCTTTTTTTTTGAGGCAAATGTCAACACCCCATTTCACAGGTGAGAAAACCTAAGTTCATAGTGGTGAAATAGCTTATCTTGTTTTATAGTGGCACTGAAGCCTGGAGCTGAACCAGCTCGCCTGGCCCTAAAACTTCCAATAAGAAACAGTCTAGGGGCCCCTGGGTGACTCAGTTGGTAGAACATTCATTTGACTCTTGACCCTTGGGTTGTAAGTTTGAGCCCCACATTGGTTATAGAGATTACCAAAAAAAAAAAATGAAACGGTCTGAAAAACCCTCACCACTCGTGTGTTGGGAAGATAAGTAGGAGATTGAGTTTCCTGAGATGAGGGATTTTTATTTAAGAATACACGGAGGGAGGAGGGGAAGTCTTTAGAGAAGGAAAACAGGATATTTTGAGTTGCCAGATGTAGAGGCACTTGCTGACGGAGAGAGGTGCTGTGAGGTGCTGCGGGACTGTCCATATGAGGGGTACGGTGCTTTGACATTGACTGATGTGCTGACCCAGAGACATGCCGGCACACTTGAACTTGAGGTTCTCTAGTCTGTGTAGCTCCCAGTGGCCAGTTTGCCCTGTCTGATTCTAGTCTTTGTGATACTTGGATTGTGTTCGTATACTCTCCAAGCGTTTTTTTACCTTTTTCCTATCATTTCATTTCTCCGTTTTCCCCCTCTTAAAACAGTCATCCTCTTTGTGAGTGTTCTAGATTGTGCTCCTCCAGAAGCCAACCGCCAGGGGAGCCATGGGGTGCAAGTAGTTTATTGGCAAGGTAACCCCAGGAAACACTGGGAAGATGATGAAGTGAGACAGGGCAAAGAAGAAAGTTGATACGAGGTACATTGGTGAGTAGAATCGCTGTAGGGGCTGTTGGGGCTCAGTCCTTGGGGAATCCCTGCGGCACAGTTTATGAGATACCTCAATAGATGTCCCATCAGAAGTGAAGCCATCTCTGAGCAATAAATGGTGGTGGAGAGTGGGGACAATGAGAGCATCTGCTACGGTGAGATGCAGTGAGGAAAACAGTGTCTGAGGATGAGGAGGGCTGTGTTCACGTGGGGGATCAGTTCAGGCGTTGCCAGTAGAGCCCTCGACCAGGAAATACGGAGAACTACTTTCTAGCCCCAGTTCTGCCTCTCCCAGATGAGTAAGCTTGGGAAGGGACTTGCTCTCCCTCCGCCTCGGATTTTCTCATCTGTAGGAAAAGGAGCATGGGTAAATGATTCGGGAGGCCTCTTCCAGCTCAGAAAAGTTGACGACTCTCTGAATCAAAGTCCTATGATAGAGTCGCAGAAGCAGGTTGATGTTTCTGTCAGTGCCTTAGCCAGAAGGACGCACGACGATGGCTACCTTCTACCGAACACTTTTTCTGCACCGAAGACTAAAATGCTGACACGGGGTATTTTATTTCATCTGCCCCACAGTACTAGAAAAACAGGCACTGCTTTTATTTCTGTTTTGTAGGAGAGGAAACAGTGTGAAGTTGACTAATTTGTCCACACCGCATGGGTAATAATGGATATAGCTGGGATTTGAGCTCATGCCAATCTGACTCATACGCACTATATTCTGCTCCCTCCCACTTTCATGGTGATGGCCCAGAACATCTGTGCTATAGAATCATTTCCCACGTGGATGCCCGAGTGGAAGTACAGTGGAACCCCTTGATCTGTAGTGTGTAATAGGACGTGTGCACACAACCCGCTCCGTCCATAGGACCAGCTGTGTCCTACAGTAAGAATCTATAACAAGAGCACCCTGTCCCCCACATCACCTTTGTTGTCATTGGCATCACACCGTCAATCACCTTCTGATGGCTTGCAACTTGCCTGGCACTATTCCCAGCGCTTTCCGTTGGTCAGCTTGTTCAGTGCAGACAGCAACCCCCCATGGGATAGGTGCTATTCTTATCCCCATTTGCCTACGGGAAAATGGAGGCACAGAACGTGTGGAGGGCCTTGGCTGGGTGCACAGCCGTGTCTGCCCCAGGCAGTGGCAGAGCAAGAAGTCTGGCTTCAGAAACCCTACTGGTTCCCCTGCTGCTACTCAACCTTTGCAGAGTCTCCAATACTTAGCCACTTTGGTGTTTGCGTTTGCCTGGTGGCTTGCTGACGTAGAGTGCATTTCAGACTGCATTTCTACTGTGCTACCTAGAAACCGCAAGAGGAGGGACTGAAAGCCATTTCAGTCAACGTTACCTGGGTGCTAATATGTGTCTTCAAAGAGAATATTCCCAGGTTGTCTTTGTTGCCTGGTACATTGGACTGATTGCAAATCCTTTTCGCCTGAAAGAAGTGGGTGAAGTCCAAAAGTCCACACTTTCTAATGTTAGTATTCTTTTTTGTCCATTCGGGGACATGGCATCTGTCTGGGTCCTTACTATTGTTTGAAAGCTGTGTTGCAGCCCAGTGTTCTCATAGTATCCGTCCTTTACCTGCTCCCGATTATCCTTGAGCTGGGGCAAGCCAGGTTCTCCTACACACTTAGCAAGTCCCATTGGGAAGTGTGTTTCCAGCTGCCAGATCTGAGCGCATTCTTGAAGTGAAGACACAGAGGTCAAGACCGCCATTCAACGGGCTCTTATGATCACTCTTCACCTAGTTACTCTGCAGTCATTCCTTCACTCATACGTTCATTCAAGAATTGCACACTAATTCACAATCAGATTCTCTATGAGGCAAACACAAAAGGTGTGCAAGACTTATTCAGAATCCTCAAAGATACACTGGCCAGTTTCCTAAGATATGGAACTGAGCCATAGATAAGGGAAGAACCAATTAATCATGAACGAGATTAGGACACAGTTGTATTGTTCATGAAACAACCATTAAATAGCGAAAAGTCACCGTGTTAAACATTTGGCCTTCAGAAAGCAATAGGAATATTTTGGCTGTGAAATATCCAAGCTATTCTTCAGACTAGAAAAAGAAGACCTATAAACATGGCGTGTTTTCAAAATACGTAACTTTTAATTGTAAATTAAAAGACATCCTGAGTACTTTTTTAGAAGTTTGCTTAAGTTCTTCCCTACAGTTTTTTTAGCAAGGTTAAAATTAGGTCAGGTTGTACTGGTAGTTCATTCAAACTCAACCTCTGATCTTAGCCTTTAGGGATCTCAAGGCTCATTGTCAATCCGGGATGGGTTCTGTTCCTTAGAGGGATCTGAAAGCAGTTTGTAATTGAGCAAGAAGTGGGAGAGAGACTGAGGTTGTTCCTGAAGGTGACATTACAAGTGTTGGAGTGCAGACTTCCCTCAGCAGTGACAGATCTGTTTGTCCTCTGGAGAGGAGATAGCTCAAAGCAGGCAGGGGGCAAATAGTTCCTTTCAGGGAGGTTTGCCCACCCTGATACCTGGAGGTGGCTTGCTGGGTTATTTAAAGAGCCCAAGAGCTGTCAAAGATGAAGCAGTTCATGGGTTTCTGACCCACTGAGACAAAACTGATGATGGACATTCACATTCGCCTGCCTCTCCTCCTTGAGTTGCCAAGAGTCTCAAATTGTAAATAATAAGTCTACACCAGGTTTCCCTTGTTTATCCCGCACTATCTATATCATCTTCCACTGAAGTTCTGTCCACCTGTCTTCCTAATTGGTGCACTTTCTTCCTACCCGCTTACCCCTCTTCCAATCCCAGCCACAAAGAGACTCTTATGCCCCTTCTATCTTTACTTCTGATAGTTGTGTCCTGTGTCCTTTATCTTCAAAGACTGGCGAAACAGAATTCTGAGTTAAGGAGGCAATTTTTATGTGGTAGGGGTGATACTACAGCAACTCACTTACTTGCAGGCTGTTTACCTGGAAAACTCATTGCCTTGAAACGACAATGAAAAGCCAAGATGAAGGAAGAAAAGGTCCTGGGGGGCAAAGTATAGGTCAGAAAGCCCGGGCATCTGGTCTCATTGGAGAATTCTTCAGACCTTGATTGACATTTAGTTTGCTCTTGTGTAGTTTTAACAAGCTGATTTAGTTGGCCTCTCAAATCAGCAGATTAATAATTACAGTAATTCCTTTTGGGTAGTCAGAGTGGATGTTCCAGACTAGTGTTAAGTTACTAGAACTTTCGGCAACGTTGGGAAGGTCTGTATCTTTGCTATTCAATATGGTGGCTGTCAGCCGCATGTGGCTATTGAACCTTGAAATATGGCTAATGTGACTGCGGAACTAAATTTTTCATTTAATTTTGATTAGTGTAAATTTAAATCACATGTGGCCGATAAGCAGTATTAACAGTACAGCTCTGAACAGACAACAGTGAAGTAAACCAAAGCATTATAGCATAGGGTCATTTAGCGTAGAGATAAAGTGGCTCTTAAAATACCAACAATCACTGGGTATCACTGAATTATAGTCCTGATCATCTATTTGTTTATCTACTCTTCATCTGATAAATATTTACCAGCGGTTACCATGTACTTGCGTTGTTCTCGTTGCTGGGGATATAACAACAGAATGTAGAGAAATATTTGTCTTCATGCAGTGTATACTTCAGTGGAGGGATGCATCCACTAAATACATAAGTAATAAAAATATGTAGGATGTGGGATGCCTGGGTGTCTCAGTCGGTTGAGTGTCCAACTCTTGACTCTTGATTTTGGCTCATGATTCCAGGGTCATGGGACTGAGCCCCACACTGGGCTCCATGCCGAGGTGGAACCTGCTTAAGCCTCTGCCCCTCTCCTCTACCTGTACACTCTCACTTGTATACACACATACACACACACACACACACACACACACACACATATGTATATATAGTCAATTGTAAGACATGTGTATATGTATAGTTAATTGACTGTATATATGTAGTCAATTGATGATGAATGATATGTACAAGTCAGGGAAAAGGGATCAGGAGAAGAAGATGTGAGAGTTGCAATTATAAATGGGAAGACAAAGAGAGGCCTCATTGAGAAGGTGAAGAAGGTGAGGAGTAAAGTCAAGGTTACCTGGTAAAAGACCATGCCAGCTTCGGGAAACTAGAAGCTCAAAGGTCCTGAGTTGGGAGGGTTTCTGGAAGATTCACAGAACAGCAGTTGGGTAAGTATCCTTTCAAGAGACTGGAAACAGGTGCTGATGACTCACCCTAGGAGAGAGCCATGAAGGTGAATGTATGTTGCTGGTAGAGTCATTTGTATTTGCTGACAATTTGGATGCGGCCTGTGAACATAAATGAGGAGTCCAGGATGATTCCAAGGTTTTGGCTCAAGCAAATGAAATGACGGAGTATTGTTTACTGAGATGGTGGGTCATATTTACAATGTAATTTTGACTTATAAGAAGAGTTTGAATCGACGTGGTCAGACACCATTTCTTTAGGCTGGGTCCATGGAACACGCTGAGCATGGGCTTGAATGTGGCCTCAGAATCATTCTTAACATAGTTCTCCTGGAAGCCCACATATGTGTTGACACTCAGCATCTTGGCACTCAATACAAAAGCATCACTGGATTCAGTTACTCGTATGACTCGGTTAGGAAGGTGGGGAAATATATGATCCATCTCACGAAGGGTTCTAACTGAGAAATGAGTTAGTTCCTATATAGTCACAAAGGACCTAATTTTTAAAAAAAAATTTTTTTAACGTTTATTTATTTTTGAGACAGAGAGAGAGAGACAGAGCATGAATGGGGGAGGGGCAGAGAGAGAGGGAGACACAGAATCGGAAGCAGGCTCCAGGCTCTGAGCCATCAGCCCAGAGCCTGACGCGGGGCTCAAACTCACGGACCGCGAGATCGCGAGATCGTGACCTGAGCTGAAGTCGGACGCTTAACCGACTGAGCCACCCAGGTGCCCCACAAAGTACCTAATTTTAAAGTGACCTCACTTCATGACATAACACCATTAAGCATTGATGGAGTACTTACCGTGTGCTGCATACAAGCGGTCTAGTTGTGCCAGACGCGAGAAGAACAAATTGGGTAATACGTAATCATCGTTAAGCCAATATTTATTGAGAACCTACTCCGTGTCATACACTGGGCTAGACATAATAGGTACAAAGAGTTGTGTAAGATCCATCTGGCCCCCAAGTAGCTCAGAGTTCCACAGAGATGCTCTCAATCTAATGCAATGGTTACATTAAGCATCATAGATTCACGTAAGCATGGACCTTGGGCAGATAGCGCAGGGAATCCTATTGTCTGACTTCCTCTCCTAAGGCGTGTAGGATACCATTCCCACTGTCTACGTAAACAACTGAGGGCCAAAGCGTGTTAGTAGCTTCCCCAAGGACACATACCCGAGCGTTTGTGGAAAATGTTCACAACCAAGGCAGTTTTGCCCTCCCGGGGACATTTGGCAATGTCTGGAGACACTTTTGGCTGTCACACTGGGAAGGTGCTACTGGCAGCTAGTGAGTAGGGACCAGGATGCTATTAAACATCCAGGCATGGGTCAGCTCCCCTCCGCCCCAAAGAATTGTAGAGGCCAAAATGTTGCCAGTGCCGCAGCTGAGAAACCCATCTTTATACTTACAGTGTGGAGCAACGGAGCTGTGGATGTATTACTCACTTCAGATCTGAAGGAGAGGATAAAGCCAGAGCACAGCTTTAGCAAGACGCGTGTGACACAAAACCTCCTTAAACTCTAAGGACTCCCTGGGGTGGGAGCGTTTGCTTACACAGGTGCCCAGATGGCGTTGTTTTCATCTTGACTGAGCTTTGGACTTCATTTTGGCCAGTGTTTGTGTGTTCTTAGTCAAACTTGGGGGTGTTGGTTCACAGACAAATCAGGACGTTTGCTTAGAAAAAGATTGAGGAGGGGCGCCTGGGTGGCGCAGTCGGTTAAGCGTCCGACTTCAGCCAGGTCACGATCTCGCGGTCCGTGAGTTCGAGCCCCGTGTCAGGCTCTGGGCTGATGGCTCGGAGCCTGGAGCCTGTTTCTGATTCTGTGTCTCCCTCTCTCTCTGCCCCTCCCCCGTTCGTGCTCTGTCTCTCTCTGTCCCAAAAATAAATAAAAAACGTTGAAAAAAAAATTAAAAAAAAAAAAAAAGATTGAGGAAAAAAATACCCCTTTTCTGTTCTGTTGGTAACTTCTGTTGACCTCCCAGATGAAGCCAAGAAGAGAAAGTGGGCAGAGGCTTCAATGCAAAGAGACTAGGTTCACGATGGTGAACCCTGCCGTGTGAGTGTGTCATGTGCTGGTGATTTAGAAATTCTTCCTTTGAAACAGGTGAAAATAAAATCTGTCGAAGTTAGGACAGTGGTGAGGGTCAGAAAGTGGCTCAAAAGTACTTTGGTCTCCTACTACATGACTGGATCTTAAAAAGAAGTCTTTTAATACTCCGATGGCTTCCTGACACACCAAAGTTCTTACCATCGTCTGCAAGGCCTTGTCAACCTCTCTGACCCTCTCTCCCTTTTCTTCGCTTCCATGACACCAACCTGGCCTCCCTTCCGTTCCTTGAGCATGCCAGGCAGAGTCCCACCTCAGGGCCTTTGCACTTGCTGTTCTCTCTGCTTGGAACTTTCTTCGCCTCTATCCCCACATGGATTGCTCCCTCACTTCCTCATGTGTGTACTAAGGTTTCCTTTGACCATTACCTCCCTCGACATCTCTCTTTATTCTCATACCTTGTCATCCAATATAATTTATGCTTTTCAGTTTTGTGTTCTCTGCTGTTCCTCAGCCACCCAGGACAATGTCTGGCATATCATAGGCTTCTAATACATATTTATTAAAAGGATGCATATGGCAAGACAGAGAATACTAGCCATGTACATAGGCGATAAAGTATGCTATATATATATATATATATATGTATATCACTGATATATATATATGATATATATATATATCACTGATATATATATGATGATATATATATATATATATGAGTGATATCACTCATATATATATATCAGTGATATATATATATATATATATCACTGATATATATATATATCACTGATAAAGTATGCTATATATATATATATAGATATATATATATCTATATATATCTATATATATCAGTGTAGAAATACTGGAAATGTTATGCATATTTGTGTTCTGCGCCTTGTCAGCTATGTACTCTTGTGTATAGGCAGTTTCTAGAAGGGAAGGAATGGGATACCTCCCCCCCCACCAAAGGCAATGATGGTGTTGTGTTAATGCCCTTCAGTTCTCTCCCTTGAGAGAGGGTTGGACCTAGCAACTCGCTTTAATGAATAAAATGTGGTAAAGGTGATAGCATAGCACTTCCAACATTAGATTTTGAAAGATTAGCTTCCTCTCTTGCTTGTGCTTTATCCCCCTGACTGCTCTCACTTCCTCCCTCTGAGGCAGCAAGCTGCCATGTTGTGAACTGCCCTATGGAGAGTGACACATGGCAAGTAATAGACGAAACAGTCTGTGAAGAATGGAGGCCCTCTGTTCCACAGCCTGCAGGAACCTTGTTCTGCCAACAACACATGTGAGCTTGGAAGTGGACCCTTCCCCAGTCAAGCCTTAAGGTGAGACTGCAGCCCTGGTGGTCCTTTTTTATAGCCTTGAAAGAAGTGAGCCAGAGATCCAGTGGTGCCCAGATTTCTGACCCATAGACATTGTGAACAGTAACTATTATTGTTTTAAGCTGCTAACTTTTGAGGTAGTTTTTTTTTTTTTTAATTTTTTTTTTCAACGTTTTTTATTTATTTATTTTTGGGACAGAGAGAGACAGAGCATTAACGGGGGGAGGGGCAGAGAGAGAGGGAGACACAGAATCGGAAACAGGCTCCAGGCTCTGAGCTGTCAGCACAGAGCCCGACGCAGGGCTCAAACTCACGGACCGCGAGATCGTGACCTGGCTGAAGTCGGACGCTCAACCGACTGCGTCACCCAGGCGCCCCCTTTTTTTTTTTTATGGGGCAATAGGTAACTTATACATCTCCAATGAGTTCTAAATCTGGGTTTCCTTACCTGGAAAATGTAGATGATAAGTGAAACTCTCACGTAGTGGAACTCTGAGCACTAAGAAAAAGATGACTAAGAAACGACCCTCCCCATCAAGGAGATTACAGTCTAGTAGGAGGTTTTATGTCCACTGTGGAGCGTCAGTATGGAAATGACATGCAAAAGGCACTCTCAGAGTAGAAAACAGCGTGGACAAAGGGGCAGCGGCGTGACCGTTCACGGCAAGCAGTCCGAGGCAGAGGAGTTGGTGGGATGAGAGACTGGCATTGGAGCTGGGACCAGACCAGAACCAAACTCCTGACAGGATTTTCTGTCCTGAGAAGGGGGCTGGCAGAGTTTCCTGGGGGTAAAGGCATCCTGATGTACTCTGAGCACCGGAATCTATTGGAAGGGGCTTTGGCCATAAAAGATTTTAAATTCTAAGGCAACAGGATATGGCCTTCAATTGTTTTTATTTTGTATTCTTCAAATGCACGAGCGCTGTGTACATCCTCAATGTCAACAATTAATACAAAGTAAAAATCACCCTTTTTTGTTTTTTTAACCCTAATTTCCCCCTCCCCAAGGGCATCACAGTTTTGATTTGCTGTATCACACCCAGGGACGTGCTGGTGATGTGCTCAAGCTGGATCCTAACAAACCTTATCTTTAGCAACATCACATTAGTAGCTTTCAGTTGGGCACACTTGTGCCACGGAAATTGGCAAGGGCTACAAATCAGAGCCAGTACCACTGCCCCCCTCCCCCAAGCCTGTCCCATAAAGCTTGCTTACAAGGTCACCGCAGGTCATGTGTATCTATTAAGACCCTTTTGTGTTTATCTACATATAGAAATCCATTTCAGGTCAATAGCTAGAAACATGCAGTAAGTGGTATAGAAGCATCGGGGCACCTGGGAGGCTCAGTCGGTTGAGCGTCCGACTTCGGCTCAGGTCATGATCTTGCGGTTTGTGGCTTCGAGCCCCGCGTCGGGCTCTGTGCTGACAGCTCAGAGCCTGGAGCCTGCTTCGGATTCTGTGTCTCCCTCTCTCTCTCTCTCTCTCTCTCTCTCTCTCTCTCTCTGCCTCCCCCCCCAGACATGCTCAGTCTCTCTCTGTCTCAAAAATAAATACAATTAATAAAAAAAAATTAAAAAGTGGTATAGAAGCATGAACCCTGGAGTCAGGTGGCTTAGGGTCCAATCTTGATTTTATTCTATGATAAATGACCTTGGGTGGACTATCTAACTTCTCTGAGGCTCAGCTTCCTTCTTTGCAGAGTGTCGATAATAATAGTGCCTACCTCATAGAGTGAGGATTGAGTGAGTAAATGTCAGTGACGGGCTTGGAACAGTGCCTGCCACCCAGTGCATCTCTGTAAAGGTTAACTCGTGTTGTTGATAGAAATGGGGTCATATCGCAGGTGATGTTTCCCATCTTATATTTTTGAACCATACATATTGGAGATCTTAGAGACAGTATTCTCTCTTTTACAAAAAGAAACTTTTCAAGATATTACAGATTCACACGCAACATAATTCACATGCAGAGATCTCGGGTGCCCTTCACTAGTGTCATCCTATGGTAACAGCTTATAACACAGAAGTGTAACAAAAGTCAAAACATTGACATGGATGCAGTCAAGCTACAGACGCTTCCACTGCCACAAGGACTGCTCATGTTGCCCTTTTATGGCCGTACCTACTTCCCTCCTGCCCCCCGTTCCTCCTTAAAGCCTGCAACTACTTATCTGCTCTCTATTTCTATAATTTTATGGCCTTAAGAGTGTTATATAAACGGGATATTGCAGTATGTAACCTTTCTGGAATGGCTCATTTCACTCGGCAGGTGTCTCTGGATATTCATTCAGCTGTGTGCAGGAACAGTTCCTTTTCATTGCTGAGTAGTATTCCTCCATGCGGATATACCATAGTTTAACTTTTTCACCCGTTGAAGGACATCTTGGTAGTTTCCAGTCTGGGACCACCAGAAATGGTATAAACATTCATGTATAAGTTGGGTGTTGACTTCTTCAGCTCCAGTTTGTGGATATATAAGGTAAAAGGTAAACCCAGGACATTTACCACCATGCCATTCCTTTGTAGATTTCTGGCTGGTCTGCCCTCTTCATTCCCGTGAGTATTTCCTTATGTTTGTTTTAAAAATTTGTAAATGTTTTTGTAAATTTATTTTTGAGAGAGAGCGAGAGAGACAGAGTGCGAGCGGGGGAAGGGCAGAGAGAGAGGGAGACACAGAATCCGAAGCAGGCTCCAGGCTCCGAGTTGACAGCACAGAGCCCGACGCGGGGCTTGAACCCATGAACTGCGAGATCATGACCTGAGCCGAAGTCGATGCTCAACCAACTGAGCCACCCACGTGCCCCTCCTTATGTTTGTTTTATATATAATGTCCAGCACTCCTTTTAACCCTATAGTGTGAATGTATGGAAAAATCATAGAGTATTTTGTCCATCTTTAACATTTTTCCAAATTTTTGCTCTAAGCACCATGCTCTATTGAATGGCCTGGTATGTATATTTTTGCATCTGCAAGGATATTTTTCTATGGCATTAATTAGAGTGGAAATGCTTGGTCAAAGGGTATAAACTCTTATATTTTGATGCACTCCCCAAATTTCCCTGAAAAAAGGCTCTCCAGTTTATATTCCCATCCATCCTTGTATGTACTGGATAATATCGTGTGGGCCCAGGAGGACAACTGTATACCCACCTGATGTTTCGTGGGTACAGGTGGAATAAAGTGAAGTAGATCTGTGACCCAGATGTGGACTCCAACGTGGGCCCATCTTTCCCTGCATTTGAGTATTGAGTGTTTAAAAAGGTGGCCAGGTCCCTGATGAGTGGCTGGTCTGAGAGCTGTTTGCTCAGTGTACCAGAGGGGAGGGCCTTGTTGAGCTGATTACCGAGCTGTGCCTGCTGAAGGGAGAATCTATAACCAAGCGTGCACGCTTTCTTCCAAGCTTGTGAGAGAGTGTTTGGTGAGCTGGGGCTATCAGCTTGGGTTCAGAGCGGAGAAGAAACCAAGCCACAAATCTAACACTGGGGTGTCACCGAAGTTCAGAGAGATGCTACAGATTACCTTTCTTGGGGAAAGAGGAAGAGAATTTGGTGGTGGTGGTGGAAGGCACCAAGGAAGCCAGACCACAAAAGCCATGAAGAATTTATGAGGCAGAGGGAGGAGGTTAAGTAGATGCTCGTGTGAAGTCATGGCGATCTACATGGAGACATCCAGAGAAATCCCTGCAAGACGAGACCAGTCATCCACCTGGGAAGGGGGCCCTAGGAAGAGACTGAAAATCAAACTGCTGAGCAGGCCTGGGAGAAATTGTCAGCTTTTAGGTAAGGAAGGAATGAAGAAGATGCTTTGGATCTGATTCTTTTTTTTTTTTTTTTTAAGTAGGCTCCACGCTCCATGCCCAGTGTGGGGCTTGAACTCACAATCCCAAGATGGAGCGTCACACGCTCTGCCGACTGAGCCGGCCAGGTGCCCCATTTTGGATCTGACAAAGGGACAGGGTTTAAAGAATGGGAGAGAACATTCCAGAGAGAGCGCACAGTACTACCTGCACTAGTTTTCTCTGCTGTGTAACAAACTTAGAAGCTTCCAACAACACACATTTATTATCTCATAGTTTCTGTCGGTCAGGAATTTGGGCGTAGCTTGTCTGGGTTCTCTGCTCAGGATCTCATAAGACTGCAGTCAAGGTTTGAACAGAGTTGGGTTCCCATCAGAGGCTCAACTGCGGAACAGCACACTTCCAAGTTTTATGAAGTTGTTGGCAGAATTGGGGCTCGAGGGTTCATGGCAGCTTGCTTATTTTAAGTCAACAATGAAGACAGCACCAGAGAGAGAGAGAGAGAGAGAGAGAGAGAGACAGAGAGAGACAGAGAGAGACAGAGAGAGACAGAGAGACAGAGAAAGAAGTATTCCAGAACGAATCTGCCAGCAATATGGAGTCTTATATAACTTAACAAATCATGGGAGTAACATCTCATCTCTTTGTCATATTCTCTTGGTTGGGAGCACACACTCGAAGGGCGAGAATGATACAAAGATGTGAACACCAGGCACCTTGGGATCATCATGGCCACCTTGTAGTCTCTTTGTCACAGTGGCAGAGACAGGGACTGTTATTAAAATAATAGGTTAAAGAGAGAAAGAGAGAGATAAACTGGCTGTTGACGAATTTTGGAGGTAAGGATGGATCTGAAGTTTGTGCCACAGTGTAGGGGGCCTTGAAGGCCAGTGTGAGAGATTGGCCCTTTTGGCATTGCAAAACGTACTAAAGGACGTTTCCTTCTATAACCTCCCATTGCTTCCTGGAGCCAGCATCCTTGCTAAGAACCCCATTTGTGGCTTCAGTTCTCTGCTCAGACACTCATTTCCCAAGCAGTCGTTTCTTCTTAGAAGTGTTTTAGAAATGAAATGACAATTGCATTTAAAGTGGAAGCATCTACATTGAATTAACCTTGACCATTTTCTGTAGTTTCATTGTTTGGGGAGTTGAAGCCAAACACACAAACTCATCCTGCATTGAGAAGCAAGACAATAGATAACCTTTTGAATGTTTTCTCCAATACAACTCCTCTGTGGGACTAATTGTAGAGAATCAAATGTACTAGTTGCTAAACGCATCGTGTCTTTAACCTCGCCTGTGAGTGTCTGTTTAAGGAGCTGTGGTAGAAAAGAAAAGAGTCTTCTGGAAATATTCAGGAAGGTAAAAATTTGTGGAGATGAAGCTCATTTGGACTGTCATAAATAGTTCTCAAGTATTATAGAAAAGATTGAAAAATTACAGCAGTACCAAATGAAAAAGTTCCCCGTAGGCAGAATGTACGAGACTCTAAAAGAGCTATTTGCACTGTTTTAATTGCCAAAATGTTTTGTGAACTTCCATAGGATGGTGGGTGTGCCTATCAACATCTCTTGGTTAACAAGGTATATATTGACCAAAAGTAAAATCTTTACAAACAATTTATAATTTTTTTTTTTTTAAATGACGAACGACCACTTGGATGATTCATTTCTTTCCTTCTTTCTATGAGGAAGACTCCTGTGGAGATCTTGGGGAAAGCAATGGACTTTTCTCCTGAAAAATGCTTAGCAGCAGAAAACTGCCTACAGTTTCAGGAGGCTCATTAATTAAATATGTCTGAATTATGTGTTTTGGAAACAAATAGTAAATTCAAACATAAAACTTGTTCAGTTTAGTGATAGATGTACCGATGGATTTGAAGGGCTCTCTGGGGACAGTTTGGATTATTAAGTGACAAGAAGGAGGCTTCATTAATCAAACCCTGGATGCAGAGGATAAGGAGGAGCTGCCTGTTGCTTGTGTTGGAATTTTGTTTTCTAACGTATGACATTTCTCTGCATAGAAGCTTGTTTTTCATTGTAATACTCTGGGAGACACATAGTACTCTATTGGGGTCAATAATAAAGAGAAGACAGTAATGCCATTGGCTCTTTGCGTATGCATGCACGTGCATGAGAGAGAAAGAGACGGAGAGAGAGAGAGAGAAAGACAGACAGATACACGTAGAGAGCGACAGAGAGACAGCAAGAGACATGTGAACAGGAAGAGGCAGAGACAGAGACACAGATAGTGGTAACGAAATTAAGTTAAGAGGAAGGAAGAGTGAGCGATAGAGAGACACAGAGACGGAGTCGATCAGGCAGATTGTTGCAGACACGGACAGATGAGCATGAGACAGGCAGAGTGAGAGGCAGACAATTCCCAAGCCCGCGAGCACCCAGGGGGCCCCCCTACCTGCTGGCCCGCACCGGGGCACCAGCATTGTGCTCCATCATCACGACTGGGCTGTGAAGGGGCTGGTGGATGATTAAACAAAGAGGCAAGTCCCCGCCGGGTGAGTTACTTCCTGGGTATAAATTAGACGATTCAGAAAGGACATCAATATAGGACTTGTGCCACTATTTGTTAAACAGTTGTCTGGGACGCTGCTGCTGGCCTGGAAGGAATCAATACTTCTCAGCTTTCCAAGAGTTCTGTGCACTTCTGAAAAAGTTTTGCTGAGCTTTTGCAAATGTGTTTGTCTCCTCTCTCCGTGAACGAGAGGATGAACGTCTCAAACAAAACATGCTTTCAACTCTTCCCAGAAATTTGCTAAGGTTTTTTTTTTTTTTTTTCTGAATACCTGGTCTGTGAATGTTCCATAAGGCAAAAAGGTCATTTAAAAAGACATTAGACTAGTCTTTCATGGGGGATCAGTGAAGGCCGGCATTAACGTCGAGAGAGAGAGATGGAAAACTTGGTGGCAACATCTTTGATGTACAAAGAATTACTTACCCGCTGGTTCCCCACGCAGCGAACGGCTGTAATTCATGCAGTGAATGTTCAGAGCCTTTAATGTCCTGTAACATGAAAGTACTCGGAGTTTAAAATCTTGCTTGGAAAAGTGATAGCTCACATCTTAGGGCATATGTCCCTGATAAACATATGCTTCGAGCAGATATTCAAGCTCTCCTACCTGCTGAGTTGATGAAAATTCTAAAGAATTTACCGGAAAGCCTCCTTTTCATGTGTCATCAACACATTGCATTAGGACCTCATTTGTGTCAGAGGAATGACTTATCGTTCAATGAAACTTTGAAACGAACAGTTTTCCAGCCACCAACATTAAGCATCCGTCCTTCTGTCCATCCTGGGACCCAGTAACTTGAAAGACTGTGGATTAGAGAATGGAAGTGGAAATCAAAAAAATCTTGAGGAATTGTAATCTGTAAATAAAGATGGGAGTTTAGTGGATACTCACGCTATGGATGAGACTTTAACATTGGCTAGGAAAGTGCACGACATGAGGATGTCTAGAAGACATTGCGGACCCTGGGCGGAAGGACGCCTTGACCAAGGCACCTGGGATTAGGAACCATGTGTATCTTGGTGATATTACTAAACAGGCTTAATTCAGACTACTGCTTGGCTCTTAGTGGGTGCTCAAGCCACATATTTTTGAATGGGTGGACAAATGAATGAAAGCAATGAGATGTTAAAGTGAAATACGAATCCATTAAAAGAAAGACCTAGAAAATAATGGGTAGCGATACAGAATTTTTAGTTTTTTTTTTAATTGAAGTATAATTGACCTACAATGTCATGTAGTGCCCGGACAAGTCTATATGTTTTTCTATGCTTCCCACAAGTGTGGCTACCACCTGTCACCATACAAGGCTATTACAATACCATCAACTATATTGACCAGGATTGTTTATTTTCTTCTATTCTATTCTATTCTATTCTATTCTATTTTAGAGCATTAAAACTTTCTCTTAAGGGCGTTTTTGGTCGTGCTGAAGAATTTCATTTTTTTGAAGAATTTTAAATAGGGGAGTGACAGTCACATTTCAGATCACTATTAGCTTTTGGGGCAGAAAAGATTAGGGAGTGGCATGTTGCATGTAATTGTATTTGAAGAATTCTATGCAAGTACAGCTGACCCTTGAACAAGGATATGAATTGTCAGTTCACTTATATGTGGATTTTTGGGGGATCAATACTGTAAATGTATTTTCTCTTCCTTATGATTTTCTTAGTAACATTTTATTTTGAGTGGCTTATCTTAAAAGGGAAGGTGAAGTGAATACAGGCTTTCAGACTAGCAGTTGATAACACAAAACAGATATAACTAATTTAATGATTGGCAAAACAATTTAAAGAATACTTAATTTTTTTCCTATACCATACTATTTGTTTAAATACAACATTTTGCCTTGGTGAGAAGTGAGTCATTAGGGACAATTTAGGGACCCTGACTCTGTTAGGAGAAAGATATATCTGTGAAATTCAAATATACATGCTGTATGCAGACCCTTTGTTTTTCTTTTGAGATTAACCTTGTTCAGGCAATTGTCATAATTGTAGAAGCAGCCGTGAACAGCATTTTCCACTTACTCCGTGCTGGGCACTGCGTTGTATGTTTTAAAAGCTGTTATTTATTCATCGAAGAATCTGCATTGTTAGATATTATCTTTGTTTTTCTCCAGGAGAAAGGCTCACAGAGGCTCTGCAACTTGCCTATGGTCGCTTTGCTATACTGGGACTGGTAGTTTATGTAGGAGAAACTCATTTCATTACGTTTCCAATTACTCTTATTTGCAAACGTTAACTTCAATGCTAAGCTCATTTGTCTGTGACATAAATACTTCCCTGTCCAAGAGTATCCTGGATTAATTCTTTTATCCTGTGCCATGAACTATTTGCATGTTTATCAGTGTTAGTATGGGACTACTAACTCTTAGAAGACCAAGCTGGCTCTTTAAATGTCTTTCCAAAGGCCCTGCTGTGCGTCCCCAAAGCTTAACACTTAGAATGCACAATAATATACCCAACAAGTAAATAAATGAGCGAGCAAGTGTCAGATGTAAATTGGGACCTTTCATTTGGGCACGTGAAACCATTTCTAATATACAAATAAGTTTGTGCTTTACATGCTCATTACACACAAAATCAAAAGTTATCAGCGAAAATGATCAAAAAGAATGTAATTTCACATCATAAAAGCTTTTGTAGTGCCGATGAAGCACACAGCTCTGCTCTCTCTCTTGAGGCCAGTGCTGGAATCTGTGGCTCATGGCTCATTTTCCAGGTTAAGCACTGGAGATTTCAAAGTTCTTTTGGGAGCAATTATGGAGGATTCCTTTGGAAGGGACTTGCGGTGTTTTCTCTACTTACTCCAAGAATCTTGCTATAGCTATCCTTTGAGAGTGAGTTAGCATTTCAAGGCACAGTAGCCAATTTTCTTCACGATTCTTCTTTTTTAAAAAAAAATGTTTATTTTGGGGGTGCCTGGGTAGTTCAGTCGGTTTGGTGTCTGACTTCGGCTCAGGTCATGGTCTCACGGTTCATGGGTTCGAGCCCCACGTCGGGCTCTGTGCTGACAGCTCAGAGCCTAGAACTCACTTCGGATTCTGGGCCTCCCTCTCTCTCTGCCCCTCCCTACTCGCATTCTCTATCAAAAATAAACATTAAAAAAATTCTTTTAACGTTTACTTATGTATTTTGAGACAGAGAGAGGATGCATGAGTAGGGAGGGGCAGATGGAGAGGGAGAGAGAATCCCAAGCAGGCTCCATGCTCAATTAGGAGTCTGACATGGGAGTTGATCCCACGACTGTGACATCATGACTTGAGCCGAAATCAAAGAGTCAGATGCTTAACTGACTGAGCAACCCAGCCACCCCTCTTCACTATTCTAAATGTAAAATTATAAAAGGTAGGAACACCTCACAAAAGAGCTTAAGCTTAATTGAAGGCTTGAATTTTATTTATAGGTGCCTGTGAGGTAGGCCAGACAGTGTATGAGGATTGTCTCTGACTGCTTGTGTGATGGTTAATTTTATGTTTCAACTGGACTGGGCCATAGGGTGCCCAGATATTTGGTCAAACATTATTCTGGGTATGTCTTTAAGTGTGTTTGGCGTAAGCTGATTATTTGAATCAGTGAACTAAACAAAGCAGATTGCTCTCCCTGATGTGGGTGATCCTCATCCAATCAATTGAAGACCTGAATAGAACAAAAGGTTGACCTTCCCGTGATTAAGGGGAAGACCTCCTACCTGACTGGTTGAGCTGGGACAGGTCTTTTCCTGCTGCAGACTTGATGTGAAATACTGGCTCATCTTGGGTCTCAAGACTGCCAGCTTTTTTTTTTCTTTTCAAAATTTTATTTAAATTCTAGTTAGGTAATGTACAGTGCAATATTAGTTTCAGAAGTAGAATTCAGTGATTCGTCACTTATGTGTAACACCTAGTGCGCATCGCAAAACTGTCCTCCTTAATACCCATCACCCTCTAGCCCACCCTCTACCCACCTCCCTCCATCAACCCTCAGTTTGTTCTCTGTCTTTTTTTTTTTTTAACGTTTATTTATTTTTGAGACAGAGAGAGACAGAGCATGAACGGGGGAGGGTCAGAAGGAGAGGGAGACACAGAATCCAAAACAGGCTCCAGGCTCTGAGCGGTCAGCACAGAGCCTGACGCAGGGCTCGAACTCACGGACCGTGAGATCGTAACCTGGGCTGAAGTCGGCCGCTTAACCGACTGAGCCACCCAGACGCCCCTGTTCTCTGTCTTTAAGAGGCTCTTATGGTTTGTTTTCTTCTCTCCCCACCTCATACGTTCATCTGTTTTGTTTCTGAAATTCCACATATGAGTGAAATCATACAGTATTTGTCTTTCTTTGACTTATTTCGCTTAGTAGAATACACTCTGGCTTCATCCGTGTCGTTGCAAATGGCAAGATTTCATTCTTTTTGATGACTAAATAGTATTTATTCCGTTGTGTGTGTATACCACATCTTCTTAACCATCCATCAATCAATGAACATTTGGACTGTCTCCATACTTTGGCTATTGTTTATGGTGCTGCTCTAAACATCGGGGCACACGTGTCCCTTCGAGTCAGTATTTTTGTATCCATTGGGTAAATACCTAGTAGTGCGATTGCTGGATCACGGGGTAGTTCTCTTTTTAACTTTATGAGGATCCCCTACCCTGTTTTCCAGAGTAAGACTGCCAGATTTTGGACTTAGGTTTACACCACTGACTCTGCTGGTTCTTGGGTATTTGGAGTTGGATTGGGCTTGCCCTCTCAGTTTCCAGTTGACTGCCTGCTGATCTTGTACCTTCTCAGCCTCTGTAATCACGCAAGGCAATTCATTATAACAAATCCCTCTCTTTTTCTCTCTCCCTATGTGTTGGTTCTTTTTCTCTGGAGAATCCTGACCAATACAGCTTGTGAGGGAAAAATCTTTAACGCTTAAATTAGTGAGAGGTGTATTTGTCTCACGGTAGAGGTGGTCTGGGTATAGGTAGTACTAAGTTAACATGGCAGCCCAGTACCAAAGACACAGGCTCCCTCTTTGCTCCTTTTTTGCCTTTTCGTGTGGCTTTGTTTCCATGCTCGCCGGGAGGCTGTTGCACATCCGGGCGTGGTGTCTGCATTCCAGACATGAAGGAGATACAGGGGCAAAAGGTCAAGGGGACTGTGAGGACCTTCATGTGGCAACACAGCTAATACCTCACTGGCCAGATTTCTGCCACATGCACACCTCTGGCTTCCAAGATTCTGAGAGATGACGCATTCGCTCAGCCTATTATTGCCACAGATACAGTTTGGGGTTCTGTGACGAAGAAGAAGGGACGGCTATTGGGCAGGACACTGGCTATATTGTCTCCAAACTGCCAGGCAACCATGTCAAGACCAAAGGTAGATGTGAGTACTTCATTGGCTTTGGAGATTAGGTGGGTTCACAATGAACTTGAGATGAAATATTACGTGTAAGTTTCTCCAACACCAGTGCATCAAAAAGGATTTCACCTAACGGGGCAAAGCAGAGTTACATTTACTGAGCACCCTGCTTTCTGCACCTTGTCTTTTTTGACCGCGTTGTCTCCATTTTGCAAATAGAGAAAATGAGCCTCAGAGGGACTGTGCATAAGTTGTCTAAAATCGCCCAGCAAGCCGTAGAAGAATCAGATTACAACTCAGGTCCATCTTGGTCTGGCAAAACCCTTAGAACACTGTGTTCTTACAAGAAAAAAATATGCAGCCTTTTTGTGAGGACGTATGTATTTGTAGATTGATGCTTAACAGTGTTTTGCGATTAGTCAGTTCTCAGTCAGTGTCTGTTGAGCAGATCAAATTTTCCGCTTGCTGCCATTGAAATTGATACTCCTTTTACAGGACCCTCTTCAGTCTCAGGCTAGAAGAGCCAGCTCACATTCAAAGCCAGAAAATAATCTGACCAGTAAAATGAGAGTGTCTTCGGTTTTTTGTTTTTTTTTTTTTAATGTTTATTTTCGAGAAAGAGAGAGACAGAGCAAGTGAGGCAGGGGCAGAGAGTGAAGGAGACACAGAATCTGAAGCAGGCTCCAGGCCCTGAGCTGTCAGCACAGAGCCTGACGTGGGACTCAAACCCACGAACCATGAGATCGTGACCTGAGCTGAAGTCGGATGCTCAACCAACTGAGCCACCCAGGCGCCCCTAGAGTATCTTCACTTTTAACGATTTCCAACAAATGTTTGTGGAACACCTATTCTGAACGAGGCCTTTCCTAAGCCTCTCTTTCTTTCACATTATGTGTTCCGTGTGCTGCATTCAGGATGAGTGTCTTCTGCCCTCTCTTCCCGTCCACGTTCTCTTTCTATGTGATCCGCTGCACTCTGTACACATTAGGCGTCAAATTGTTATAGCAATTTTCACTTACGCAAGTTCAGTTTGTTTCTTTTTCCAATCTGTTATAACACTTTTAATAATTTCCTATACGCTTCATTTATTTTCAAATTTATCTTTTATTTCACTAAACCAAGAACAGATTTTTGTTTTTGTTTTTGTTTTTGTTTTATAATTTGTGTCTCAGAATTGCTGTATCTGAAATATTTAGGTGCCTGTTATTTCTGCGGATTCTCACTCATGGTATGTTATATCCTATGTCCTTGTTATTCTTAAATAACTGTGTGTGTGTGTGTGTGTGTGTGTGTGTGTGTGTGTGTAGGGAGGGTGTTCCTGAGGACTGAAAAACTATTTTAAGTTAAAATCCTTTATATATTTTTGTATCTGAGGTACTGTAAAATTGGGCTATAATCCTTGAGAAATGATGTACCTATTCTCATGGACAATCATTTTTGTTTACTGCTTCCTTTCTTTTCTCCTGCTCTGCTCGGTGCCAGCATACCTCTCCTTCAGAAGTGCAGGGGGGTGGGGGGACCAAGGGGGGTGGACAGACTGCTTGGTTATCCTTCCCCTGATGCCTGGCCTTTTGAGATCTCAGCTTCCTGCTCATGCGAGATGATTCCCCAGACACACAAGCTAGAACATGCCCCGCATGTTAGCATTGGTTTCCCTCATCCCACAAGGCCAGCAAAATCACAGGCTGGCAAATGGCTTCAGAGCTAACACGACTGTGAAGTTTTCCATTTACCTTTCTTACTTGAGCACTAATTTGGGGTTTTCTTTCTGTTTTGTTAGCTCCTTGATGCTGTTAAAATAATTAAAAATGTTCAGGACAGCCATTTCAGCTGTTTTCGGTGGGAGGATGGGTCCAAATTACCTAGGCTGTCATTGTCACCTCACAACCCTTTTATTTTATTTTTTTATTAAGAAAATTTTTAACGTGTATTCATTTTTGAGAGACATAGAAAGATAGAGTGCGAGTCGGGGAGGAGCAGAGGGAGAGGGAGACACAGAATCTGAAGCAGGCTCCAGACTCTGAGCCGTCAGCACAGAGCCTCACCTGGGGCTTAAACTCACATACTACGAGATCATGACCTGAGTCAAAGTCGGACGCTTAACCGAGTAAGCCGCCCAGGCGCCCCACCTCATCACCCTTTTAAAGAATCATCTTTAATTACTTTTTCCTTTTATAATCAGGAAAAAAAAAAACCCTAAGAAATTCGGGAATTTTTCTCTCCTTTATTTGACTTAGGCCCTCTTCTTTTTCTTTCTTTTTAAAAATGTTGAGATTACTTCTAACTTCTTGGGATTCATTTTTTTTTCTCCTAATGGTATCATCAACTTGAGAGTGCTAAGGGGAAATGAGGAGAGGATATGGCAGCCTGACAGTGACACTTGGACTTTTACTCTTGTCTATACCCGAGGTGGGATTGTATACAGAATTAATGCTTCTCTATAAAATCGACCACATTGGCTAATCGACTTAACGTATATAACATGCTTCCATAAAGACAGCGATCTGAGCTGGATCAATCCAGTAGAGAAAACGGAGAGATCACAGAGAAGTAGATGAAGAAGGGAAGTATGAGCCGCCCACTTCCTTAATATGAATGCACTTCCAGATCACATCGGTTTTGCAGGTCTCCCAGTGAACTTTCTTCACCTTGGCTTTTCATTAACCTTTAGCTGTCTGTTTCCATGCTTCATGAAATGCACTTAGGAACTCTGTTTTGTTATTATCGGAATGTTACAGAAGATGCGTTCTCCTCCGTCTAATAAGTTTTTTAGGACTGCGACTTCCTCTCTGTTACAAATGTCTTTTTGTTCTTTTAAAAACATTCTCTGTAATCCCACGTAGACTTTTTCTGTTTATTACTCATCTGACACATGGTCAATTTACTTTTTTTTCTAAATGGAGATATTTTTGCTTATATTTTCCCATTATTTGAGGAATACATCTCTGTAAAATGTGGAAAAACAAAGCCCTTTGTAACGTCACCTTCCAGAGATGACTTCTATTCCCCTTCATTAAGAGTTTTGGTAAATGTCATTCCAAATTTTTCACTCTCTTTATAGGCGCGTGCATGCAAGTTTGTGTGTGTAATATACATACTTATAACATACGCACGCATATACATATGAAGTATGTGTATGTGCACACACACATATATCCATAAACCACGCTATCCAACTATATAAAGATAGGAGAAAAATACAATTTTTTTTCCTAATCAAATATGTGCAGTAGTATCTTTCTCTTTAAGGGGTGGTGACATTTATTTGTAGATCAGTTAACCTTTTGCTTAGCAAAACACGGGAATAGGCCATTTATCAATAAAATGGTGGTCCCTGTACAGCTTTTTAAGGTAGGAAATTGAAACAAAGAGAAGTAACTTCTACTCATGATACAGTATGAATCTGAGAGCTGTCAGGAGTCACCATGGAAAGAGGGGAGAGAGAACTAGCTAGAGAGAGCTAGGCCGGTGGCTGTGAGAGAGGGTTTATTTTATTTTTTTCAAAATGTTTACTTTCGAGACAGAGGGAGAGAGAACACCAGTTGGGGAGGAGCAGAGAGAGAGGGAGAGAGAGGATCTGAAGCAGGCTCTACGCTGACAGCAGAGAGCCTGATGCAGGGCTCCAAGTCATGAACCATGAGATCATGACCTGAGCCGAAGTCAGTCAGACGCGCCACTGAGCCACTGAGGTTCCCTGAGAGAGGGTTTAAAACAGGCAATGAAAAAACCCCCCAAAGCTGTGGCCCAAGTCCAATCTAGTTACTCTCTGAAAGTGCCATGAGGACCACTTCCCCACCGCTGCCTGGTCACTCTTTTCTAAACCGTCTACAGCGGAGCTCATGTATTATCTTCTTTCCAAGGTACTTTGTGATGTGGCGGTACTTTGTATCTAATGTGACCGCACATTCTGTAGGAAATCGCGAGCAAGGGAGAGATTCCGAGCAACCATGTCAGATAGCAATGGAGTCAGAATTGGCAGGAAGACATAGAAGCTGGGACTCGAACACAGATCTGTGTCGTTAACCGCTGGAGTCCTGAGCGCGCCTGACTCGGTCCTTCCCACAGGCCATCTCTGTTGCCCTGAGCTTATCTGTGCTCTAGCGTCAGCATGTTTTCCCAACCAGCATTCCATCCCCGGCCATGTAGGGGTTCCTCAACTCCAGTTATTATCGCGTCTTCTCCCCCTACCTGTTCTAGAATTCTCCGGCACAGCTTTGACAGACCCAAATGCTGTCTTTTCCTTTTCACATCATGTAAGGTAGGACGTTTTGAGTCATTCATATCATTAATCCAAAGCAGTAGTTGAGGGTAACATTTGCTCGGTGGTGGCCTCAGATGGTAGAAATAGAAGCTAGGTTGGCTGATGTGCCGGATCCACACTGAACCCTAAAAAATAATAGCTACTGGTTTTTGGTTTTTGTGTTTTTTTACTTTGTGTTCACTCAACAAACTGTTTCCAAGTTCAGGGGTGAGGAATGGGGTTGAATAAAAGGAGAGATTGGTTGAAAAAAATTCTCTGGTGCTACGAGGGGCCAGATTCCCTGTTCTACCCTGTGCTGCTGGCTACCCACCCTGACAAGAGCTTGGGCATTTATTTTATGCAGAGGTTGGATGTGAGAAGTGGCTTGTTGATCATCACCCTGCAGCGTATCACCAACCCCCTCCATACAAGCAATGACTCCAGTTTGCTTTCATAGTATCTCGCTTTTTTTTTTTTTTAAGTAAAGACAGCGGAAGGTCGCTAACGTTTGCAGGAAGGCTTCCACTTGCCCAAGGGACGTTTTCATCTTCGTGGAAGAAAAAGAGACAAAGCAGCAACCAAGGGACGTTTAAAAACCTTAGCAGTGGCAGCAGCGACAACAGCCAGTAGTTAATATCCTCAGAGACTTTAGAAGATATTGCGTCCAGGGCCTGAGAACACGAGGCCATCAAAAAAGGGGAACATCTCAGGAAGAGAAGGGATGTTTAGAAATTCACTGCTGAAATGAAATGGAAACAAGAGCTGGAATTAAGATTTCACAGGCGGGCATAACGAAAGAGAAAATTGCCAGCGGAGAAAAGATGAGAAATTAGAGGATAATTGCAAGACGCCTAGGGTACAAATAACAAACATTTCAGAAAGCAAAACTAGAGAAAAGAGAGGGAAGGAAGGCATTAATTAAGAAAAATATCTCGAAGTGAAGGAGGTGAGCTCCAGAGTAAAAGGGACCCCTGAACCACTGTTTGCGTTGACTCAAGCACACCCTCCAAGTTTATGTTCACCTGGAACCCTAGGATGTGACCTTACTTGGAAATAAAGTCATTAAAGATGGAAGTAGTTAAGCTAAAATGTAGTCATAATGGTTTAAAGTGGGTCCTAAATCCAATGACTGGTGTTCTTTGCAAGAAGATTGTGAAGAGACACCGAGAAGAAGGCCATGGGGCCACAGAGACATAAATTGGAGCCATCCAATTATAAGCCAAGGAATAGCAAAGATTCACAGAAGCCACTGGCAGCTAGAAGAGAGGCATGGAACAGATTCTCCCTCAGAATCTCCAGAAAGAACCAAACTTCTTGACACTTTAATTTCAAACCTCTAACCTCTAGAACTGTGAGAGGTGCAACTTCTGTTGCTTTGAGCCACCCACCGTGCAGTATTTGATTATGGCAGCCCTGGGGAACCAATACAAGTCCCCAGCCTGGTGGATGAGATCCGAGCCATATAAAAGCACATGATCGCTATGTTTCAGAACCCAAAGATTGAAGAGTGAGTGCGGAAAGCTTCAAGAGGAAAAAATAAGTCACATGTAGGGCATCAGGAGTGAGGGCATCAGATTTCTCATCATTAGCAACACTGGAAACTAGAAGCAATGGAATAACAAAATTCTGCATGAAAATGATTTTTGAGCTAAAGTTCTATTCACTCCCTCAAAGAAGAGACAGATGACACTATCATATGTTCAAGGACTCAAAATACAGTAAAACCTTGGATTGCGAGTAACTTGTTCTCTGAGCATTCTGCAAGATGAACAAACGTTTCCCATCATTTTTAACTTGATAGGCAAGCAGTGTCTTGCAATACGAGTAGTACGTGATGCCGAAGGTCACATGATCACAGCTGAGCCAATGGTTCTGGAAATTCACTTGGGTATATACAAGCGCTTTGGATTACGAGCACGTTTCCAGAACAGATTATGCTCGCAAACCAAGGTTTTACAGTATTTATGTTTAGGGCAGCCTTCCCCAGGAGGATTCTGGAGGGCATGCTCTTGTAAACAACTGAGAGAACAACAACAAAAACAAACATGGAATTCAGAAGCAGGCACAGCAGAATAGGAGAATTGGAAAAGAAGAGACCAAGAACGTCAGCTGAATGGCGGGAGGTCCCGAATGGGGCACAGAGCGTAGTCTCTGGGAGAGAGGTGTTTGAGGAAGAAAGAAAATGGAACTGATGCCTTTGAGTACATGGAAAATAGTATTCTTCAGAATGTGGAAGAGATGTCGAAGCATTTGGGAAATATTAACGCCTTGTACTCAGAGAACTTTTCAACACGGAGGGAAAATGGTATGTTTTCGAATCAATGAGAGATGGTGCCATGATATAAGATCCAGTATTTCTGACTTTGGGTGACTTAATAGATGCTGCATAATAGTATTTAGGGTAGACTTGTTTTTCCTTACACTTAACAATTAAGAAACTAACCCCACTTGAGATGAGCCTCTACACTAGCGGAGAGTAAGGTTACCAGATTTAGCAACAACAAACAAGCAAATAAGCAAAAACCAAAGGCATGAGGATAACCAGTTACATTTAAATTTCAGGTGAACACTGTTTTTGTTTTTTGGTTTTTTTACTCTATGTCTCAAATACTGCTGGGGACACTCTTACATTAAAATATTGTTCGTTCTTTATCCAAAATTCAAATTTAATTGGATGTTCTGTATTTTATGTGGCAACCCTAACAGAGGTTCGGTAGATAATTGTTAGACCTCTTTTTTTTTTTTTTTTTTTTTTTTTTAAATAACCCATTATGATCTGTCATCCAAGAATTATCAAAACCTGCTTGCAATCTATCTCTATTTTCGAGCTCTATCAACTTTGGGGATTAATGAGTTCCATAAGGTGACTAACCACCTACCACTGCAGAAGACTAAGTCTATCTGTGCTGCTTCGTCATAAACGTGTCTGTAACTTAACAACGGCTAACCTAATAACTTGGATGCAAAACCTTAAGGACAAATCTAGGTGTGTGTTGTGGTCATGAAATCTGGTAGCATTTGCAAAACTTTTGTGGTTGAAGAAAGGATCTATGAGATGGAATATCATGTCTGAATAAGTTGGTATGCCCTTGGTGGAGGGTGATGACCTTGTCTAAAGATTGTCAAACATAAAGTTGCTCTTGTCCTCCCTTTGAACTCAGGCTCAACGTCTTAATAGTCATGGCTGTCACTGATCAAGCTTTTATCCTATGTCAGTCCATTTTTTTTGGTTTGAATTGTTCCCTGGGACCTCTTTCACCTTTAATATAATTGCAGAGTCATTCATTCTTCTTCATTGGCAATTAGCTGGTCGGGGTTGGTATGCACAGTTTTCAAATCCTTTCCAGAATTCAGCTCTTCAAACAGCCTGGAGAAATCAAAGAAGCCATAAAGTGGTCAATTGCATGACTCTGTTTTTCAATTATTTCCAGCATGGGAAAGATTCTATCTGAAATGGACTTAGAAGTATTAAACCTCTCACTTTATAGTGGTGTTTTCTGGTTATCAAAGAACTTTTCCTGGAACGCAATGTGTCCTAGTATAATTACTTCCGTAGCTGATGCTCTTTTCCCTCCTTTGTCTCCCTTTTATTTTATTTTATTTTTTTTAACGTTTATTTATTATTTTTGGGACAGAGAGAGACAGAGCATGAACGGGGGAGGGGCAGAGAGAGGGAGACACAGAATCGGAAACAGGCTCCAGGCTCCGAGCCATCAGCCCAGAGCCCGACGCGGGGCTCGAACTCCCGGACCGCGAGATCGTGACCTGGCTGAAGTCGGACGCTTACCCGACTGCGCCACCCAGGCGCCCCCTTCGTCTCCCTTTTAAAAGGCACAATCCTTTTCTCATCAAAGTTCCCACTTCTTTCGTTTTCCACATCTATCCAAAACATCAGTAAACTTCTCTGTCCCAAGATTATTGGCTTCTAAAAGTTTTGTAAGCTTCAGCAATTTTGTCTTTTCATTTTTCCAGTGTATTCTCTTGTAGTCAGTTTGTCCATCTTCTGATAGATCACCCCAAACAATTAGATCCAAAATGGCCTGCATTTGTGTCTGTATGTGTGCATGTAAGCATGTGTGTTTCGAAAATAAGGAATTTGGGGGTGGGGGGGAGACAGAGATACTGGAGTAAGTTGTTGAGTTTCGTTTAAAAGTTCTAAAATACTGGGACTACCCAATATTCTAAAACACTGACTGGCTCAGTCGGTAGGGCGTGTGACTCTTCTTTTGCTGTTTATTTATTTTTGAGAGAGAGAGAGAGAGTACGAGTGGGGCCAGGGGCAGAGAGAAAGGAGAGAGAGAATCCCAAGCAGGCTCCTTGCTATTAGCATGGAGCCTGATGCAGGGACTGATCCCACGAATCATAAAGATCATGACCTGAGCCGAAAAGAAGAGTCCAATGCTTAACCAACTGAGCCACCCGGGCACCCCGAGAGGCTATGACTCTTGATCTCGGGGTTGTGAGTTTGAGCCCCACATTGGGTGTAGAGGCTACTTAAAAAAATAAAATCTTAAAAAAATAAAAGTAAAAAAGTTACATTGGGCAGATCTGGAGGACAGTGAGATATTTTGAAAGGTGGACAAGCTAGCGAATATAAATAAAGGCACTGCAATTGCACATGGGGTGTGTGTGTGTGTGTGTGTGTGTGTGTGTGTGTGTGTGATTCTGAACTGAAAACAATAATCCCATGGTGGAAAGAGCCATACAGACCCGAATCGGAATGCTTTTCTGTCTACATAATCAACACTAAGTCCCTGTAGTTTTTCTAATCCCCAAATTCTCCAGCTGTAAAATAGTGGCATCAGTATTTGCTGTGTAGATCGGGCTCAAATGAGATGAGGGTCAAGTGTACATTGTAGCATCTTTGCAACCTTGTCACGTGATACAACGTAGCTACTTAGAAAACACCTCCCCCCACACGCGTCCACTACCCAGATGAACCAGTGTTGGCAGAAAATATCTCAGCCTTAGCATAGATACATTGTTTCAAGCCTCAGGGTTTATAGCTAGGCAAACGTGGCTTAGAAGTCAGGAAGTCTGATTCTCTCTGTTCTTTCCAACGTGCCACATCACTTCGTGACTTCAACCGTAAGGAGATTTTTTTTTTTTTTTGAAAGATCATCTGCTTTCTCTGAACTAATTTAAAAAGTCTTCTGCACGGTGCTTTCATTTCACCAGCTGAGAAGGCTCTTCTTCTTGTCAAGTCTGCACTTTCATTAGCTTTTGAGAATTCCTCCCCGTCCCCCCCCCCCCCCCCCCAGAATGCATCTAGGGTCTCTGGGGCCCCACAAACTATGGAACATAGTTACAAAAAACATCAGACTCATAAAGTCATCAAAAAAGTGATTCATTCTATGCTAGATGTTGATGTGTGTGGTATCTGTGGTTGGGAATTGTGAGAACATTTGTTGCCACCTGCTGAGGGCGGTAAGCGGTGATCCTGAATTAGCAGGGAAGGAAAGAGTGGCAGTGAGGTCATGCAGGAAGGCAAGTTAGGTCTGAAGTATGTGGGGCAGAGTATATTCTGGTTGTGTGGGGGGTGGTTTTATTGCTTGGTGCCCTTTAAGAGCTTTTATCAAGATGAAGCCAGATTTCTCTCCTCTGTCTCTGAGAGACCACACAAACAAGGTTAAGCGCGTCCCATGTTCAGGTGGGCATTTGCCCAGGCATACATCTGCATTATCCATATCTCCGACATAGTTGCAGGCGAACTCTGGTAACTCTTCTCAGTTATCCTGGAAGTGTTTTACTTGGGATGGATTTAACCTGGTAAGTGTGAAACAAATGAGCGCGCCTTACGGGCACTTCTCTGTGGGGGAATCCCCTCGGCAGAACCTAAGCAAGACAAAGACATTTGTTCTTTCTAAAAACGGCACCCAGATTCTATCTGGGCGGGAAGTAATGTGTCTACGTCTGGGAGTGAATCATGATTCGTTTACGCCACGCCTTTAGCACCCGCCCTTGTATCACGTAGCCGTTGACAGAGTTCTAGACAATTAGGTGTAAATGAAAGTCTGCCGAGGCATCTTGGGAAGCAGAGCTTGTGGAACCCCCTTCTCCCTTCCTGAACTGTGGATGTGATGGCAGAAGCTACAGCAGTCACCTTGTAACTATGAGGCAACAAGCACAAAGACAAAAAACCTAAAGGTAACTGTCCTAATCAAAGCTAACAAATATCTACCTTCATCCTTTTTGTTTAAGCCGCAGAGAACTGGGTTTTCTATTTCAGCTAAAAACACTCCTGATGGTGCCATTTGGTTATTGCCAGAGGGGTAGGTTTTGGGTTTTTTTTTTTTTTGTTTGTTTGTTTTGCCTTTCTTTCCTCACATAATTCTAATTTTCTAATTCCTGCTTCCGATTAATCTTCAAAACTCTTGTTCTCCCTTCCGGGGTATCGATGAGGCATCTCAGTGAAGAAAAGAGGCTCCTGGATTTGGAAAGCTTAAATGCGATGCTCATCTGTTTCAGGGGCATGAGCGTCAGTGCGTATTTAAATCTTAAAGCCTCAGACAGTTTCTTTATCTCTAGAATGAGGACAATAATGATAATCACATTAATAATAATGATGAGGGTAATAACAGCTAACATGTATTGCCCATTTGTGGCGTGCCAGGCCCTGAGCTAAAGAAATTTACTTGTATCATGTTAGTCTTCACGTATGAGCCCTGGCTTTCATTCTGGGTTCTCGCTCTCTTCCCGACCTCGCTCTGGGGGAAGCCAAGTGGCAATGTCGTGAGGCATGAGAATGGCATAAAAGTCGGCCGAGGCATCTTGGGAAGCGGAGCTTCTGGAACCCCCTTCTCCCTTCCTGAACTGTGGATGTGTTGGCAGAAGCTCTCAGGAGCACGTCGAGGATCCCATGTAGCAAGGAACCGAGCCCGGCGAACAAGGGAGGAGGCAGGCCCCTCAGTGCCGGCGAGGCTCAGAGATGTGCAGCCCCAGTCAACAGCCTGACTGCGGCCTCTTGACAGACCCTGAGTCGGAACCACCAGAGTAAGCTGCTCTCGAATGCCTGAGCTGCCGAAACTAACTTTGTTGCTTTAAGGTGCGAAGTTTGGGGGCAATTTCCTGTGGATCCATAGACCACCAACACAGTCACCTGCTCAGAGAGTCTTTCCCTGACCCTCTTCCTCTGCTATCACAGAACTCCCCCCAGTCCCCTTCCGTGGTGGTTTTCTTCTTAGCCCTAAGCCCCACCTAAGGGCTTTGAGGACAGGGGTTTCTTCTCTGTTTTATTTAATGCCATTCCCTCGGCAGTCAGAGCGGCTCAGGGCACGTAGTAGGAGACATCAGTGTGGTGGAATGAATGAATGAGCATCCTGCCCCGTAATCTCTACTCGTAATAGCCTTGCTTCATCCCTTACGTGTCTCATATGCAAAATAATTTGTGAAAATATTTACTGGAATGTCTAGCTTTTGTTTTTGAATCTGAATGACCTTTTGCGGGAGGGGAATACTAATTGTAAGGCATATTTATGTCAGGGCGTACCCCTGGCATATATGTCTTCTCAGTCTGGAAATCAATAAAATGGAAGGAATCTGGGGTGGAATGTCTATTCCAGCAAGTAGATCTGAATTCTAATGCCAACTCTGCCTCCAATTTACTTGTGACTGTGAAGAACACAATCTCGTCCATGTTTATTTTTTCGCAACACTTACATTTCCTTTTTATTCAAACGTGTCGTCTCATTACACGACATGGAGTTATCTTCTAGAAAGAGAAACTCCTTACTTAGTTTTCTGGAGTTATCTTCTAGAAAAACAAACTCCTTCCTTAGTTTTCTAAAAATTATACCTATTTTTTACGTTTATTTATTTATTTTTGAGAGAGACAGAGAGAGAGACAGAGGGAGAGAGAAAGAAAGAATGAGCAGGGGAGGGGCAGGGAGAGGGAGAGAGAGAATCCCAAGCAGGCTCCACACTGTCAGCGCAGAGCCTGACGTGAGGCTCAATCCCATGAGCCGTGAAATCGTGACCTGAGCTGAACTCAAGAGTCAGACACTTAACCAACAGCCTATTTCATTTTCATTCACATCATTTAGTTTTGCTTCATAACTTGTTGATGATGATCTGAGGGGAACACAGAGGCCAAAAAGGTCCTAATTGCTTGGTCTCGTCAGCAGGGCCGAAAGTTAAAGGAGCCTGAAAGTAGGTCCTTGGAAGTTTATCGTTAGTTTTTGAGGTCTCACATTGACCACCACGGTAGAATTTACGGAAGAATCAAGGCCAGGGGCATCTGCCCAAGGCTTTGACCTAGGTTAGCTACGAAGCTAGTAAGGTTTTTATATTCAAGGTATGATCTCACCCAACAGTCTTTTCCTTGCAAGGGAGGGGAGTCGAGTGTGGTAGAAAGGTCGGGTTCTATCCACGTGAGCGGCTCGGGAGAGAATGATTCAAAACGTACTTCTTGGCTTCTCAGTACTAGCTATTCTGTTGTCTGTCCCCAATTCTTCGTTCTGACAAGTTTTCCTAACATTTGGGTCATTGCCTGCTTTTGCAAATATTCAGTGCCTCTGTTTGAAAAGTTTCGCTCGTCATGTCTTTGAAAGTGATTTCTGTCCAGATGTTTTGTTCGTGGCCATCTGGCATCTCCCGCTATTTACCTCACAGTCTTTATCCCCTCTCTTTCTGTGTCCCCTTCTCACTCTGTACCTTAGGGTGTTTTGATGGCAAATAGCAACGTCTCAATTCAAGGTTTTTCAGAAAATGTGGGGAATTTATTGGCTACGTAAGTGAAAATCTGGAGACACAGCTTCAGACGTGGTTTGATCCAGCATTTTCTGATGTGACTAGATACCTGAATACTCTTCTCTGGCATTTGTTTGATCCTTGTCTCTTCTGTGTGTCAGCTCTGTCCTAATATCGGTTTCCTTACAGTTGCAAAATTTGCTACTGTCATTCATGCATCCAGAAGAAAACACTGGTTTTCCTGGGTTCCAACCCAAAAGCTGAGGGTCTGGAATAGTTTTGTCACATGCCAGGAAGAGGCTACTGGTTGACCTCTAATATCCATCCTCCCGTTCTTTCCTGGTAATAGAAGTTGAGCCGGTCACGTAAATACCTGGAAAAGCACTGTATTTTCCACCTCCTGATGCTGCTAGTGTGGCCCTGTGACGGAGTCGTAGCCAACGAAATGTAAGCGAAAGCCCTGTGTGCGAGTCTGGCATTTTGTCTAAAGTTACGAGGAGGAAACATGGGTGCTCCCGTTGTAAACAGTCTTGGGAACATTCAGGCAAGAGCAGAACTCTAGAAACGGAAGAGCGACCAGACGGGAGGAACTCAGGCCCCCCTGATGCCTGCATAGAGCAGATTCAGTACACCAGTCTGAATTTTATGTGGTAGAGAAATAAACTTGGATCTTATCGAGGTCACTGTTAATTTAGGGTCTCTGTCCCATTCATAGCCATCCTTTTGTAAACACCGACTTGCTCCTGAACCAATCATAGACGAGGAGGATGTGTGGAGGGGCTCAGCCGAGGTCGCAAGCAACCCCTCTAGATAGGGGGTGCACTCAGTTTCCCAGAGCCACGGGGGTCTCCAAAGGCAAGTGGAAGGCTGTTGAGAAAGAAGAGGAAGGAAGTAGGGCAGGTTTCAACTAAACGTTCGTTAAGCTTTCTTGTCCTTTCTCTCTTATTCTTCTGCTTTTAGGTCCCATGGCCGACCTCGCTTCCCAAACAGGGGCTGTTGTTGGCTTTAGGTAGCTCAAACCCAGAAACATCAAAAACGAGGAGGTTGCCACACATCTTAGAAAATGATGGTCCTCCAATGATGCTTTGGTGACTGTTGCGAAGGGTTTGCTGCTCCTTTGGAAGGATGAGGGCGGGTGGAGTTGCAATGCTTTTTGTTAATTTTAGATTTATATGAAGAGAGGCTGTGTCTTTCTCACAAAGGATAAGCTCAACGCGTTTGTCAGGGAATGTGTTTCACTAGAATGTGTTTCATTAGGGAATTAGACTCTGCACGGTGAATCCTGCTTGAATATACAATTAACAACAACAACAACAACAACAACAACAAAACAAACCCAAAAAAGAAACAAACAAAAAATAGGAGCAAGGAATAGACTATAAAAATCTGGAAATAACTCGTACTAAAAGAGAATACATTTCCTCACTGGCCCAAAAGTGTTCAGTTTCAGGATATGTGAATAAGAGCACACGGTTATATTTAACACATTTATGGGGAGAAATCCGAAATCAGGATAGAAAAATCTTAGACATTCCCCAAATTCACCCTTTTCCATTTACTTAACATGATTTGCCTGTTCATTCAGGGATGGCGTATTTAGTATGCTGAGAATTCGTTTTAAATATTTATTCTAGGGCAAGGGGTGCGAGTGTGGTGGGCTGGGAGGCAGCTCACTTTTCCACTTGTCCGTATGTATCCTGGAAAAGATGAAGTCAACTGCCACCAAATAGCCCTGCTTACCCTCATGCCTTCACCTGGGCAAAAAATAAGGTGTTCTTGTATTTCAAAGGCCAGTGCTTCTAGATTTAGAGTTTGGAATCTGTCTTTAATAGAGTTAAAAAAATCCGTACTGAAAAGACATGAACGGCAGTGGAGAAGTCCCCAAAAGTACGCTATCACGAAGGACAGAGTAAAAGCAATATTGCAGAAAAACCACCAGCGGAGAAGGAGGAAATTGGTATGAAGGGGCTGTATTTATATTTACATAAGAGATCCAGCTATGTGCATTGTTTCGACTAAATATTTTATAATATGTCACTTTAGGCCGTATCACGCATCAGTCAAAGCTTGGAGCTTTTGCTCAGTGTCTCTCTTTCCATTGTTGTGTGAACAATGTGCTTCAAACACTTGTCTAAACAAGGTTTATTGCTGCTGCAGGTGGCACCAATGACTGCCGGGATATCATACCAGCATGGGGAAAAGAGTTAAGCAGATGAATGGTTCCACTGCATATAAATGCCTGGCCTGGATTCAACATTTACTGGGCTGGCATTGACATTGGGTGCTGTTGAGTATGGTTGCCTGAGTTATTCATCTGTGGGTATGGGCACCACACGTCTTTCATGACTTGCTGAGGTCACGCGGTGGAAATGATAGCTTTGTTTGGACTGAGCTGACAGCCACATGTATACAGCCCCCAGCTCTGGTGTTTTTCACAGGATATAGGGAACAACTTCCCGTCTTGGTTAGATGGCCCACTGGGAGGGAAGTTCACTCTCAGTGTTCCCAGAAAATCAAATAGAGCTTTTACGTGTTGGAGTGAGTCTGTGCCGAGCACATAACAAGACCACTTAAGCAGTTAATTCCTCTGCTCCGAGCCTGCACAGTCACGGTGGGAAATTTTGGCTCTGAACCACATGGGGAATGTTCACTATCTCCTTGGCAGTGATTAGGAGGCTGGTGCCCAACCATGATCTGGGGGAGATCATGTATCTGGGGGAGATCAGTATCATTCAGGGATAGCGTAACATTTTAGGAGGGAGTGGGGTAAATTGAGGGAGAGCTGGGTCGCCGAGTTCAGTCTAGGAAGCTCAAAATATTTTAAAGGACTGTGGGCATGAGCTACAACCTGTGATTTATAATGGAACGGAAATTAATATTTGAGCCGCCCTTAAGTCTGGGCAAAGTAAGGTCTTGACTTTGATGCGGGGAACTGGCACCTGGAATAGTCCCCGTTGCTGAGTTATACCTGGTCCCAAATGAGTTATCACTGCAGGAAAACAATTCTCGGAAATCGGTGAAGAGGCGGCACCATTCGGTCTATTCCGAAGACCCTGGTGGGGGAGGGGGCACAGCTCCCTCTGCCAGGGTAGGGTCATGGGGGTCATGGTCCTCTAAAGCTATGGTTTCTAGGTTCCTTTGATCTTCAGAACCCTCCCAGAGAGTTTTAAGGATACTGGCTCCCAGGCCCCCCACAGGTCGCTGCATGGGAGACTTGGGTGAGGGCTCTGACATAAAGGCTTTGAGAAAAATCCCCGCAGGAGGTTGTGAGGATTGGATAGGCTCAAGAACCCACATTGAGCCCCATTACGTAGTGGTAACGGGTGGGGACTTTAGGTCCGCGTGTAGAGGGTTAAACACTGCTTGGCGACTTCTCAGCCGTTTGAGCCTAGACCTGTAACTTAACTTGTCTCTACTGCAGTGCTGTTGTCTGTTAGAGAGTGGCCCCTTCCCCATTCTGCTGTGAATGAGTGTTAATGTGGAAAGAGCTCAGCATCATGTCTGGCATGCAGTCAATACTCTACATACATTAACTATTATTATTACCTGTTAGGACAATGTTAGTCTTTAAGAGTCAAGTCTTTCCGCACCTTCCCCATCCATTGAAGCTCAGAACGATGATAGTATTGATCATAGTTAAGAATTATTGAGTATTTCCCACAAAGTTCTTTCCGGTAATTATCCCATCTTGTTATTAGAACTATTCCCTGAAGTAGGTAGTACTATTATCTCTTTTGTTTAAAGGAGGTGTCTGATACACAGAAAAGTGGAGTCCTATGGCCAGGGTCCCATTTCTTACAGCTAGGGAATGGCAGTGCTGGGATTGGAACACTGGGTCATCTAACCTGCAAGCTCTCATATCTAACAAGTGCCACCTTCCATTTCTCCTGTAGCTGCCCTGAGACTCTCCTTTAGAGAAAAATTTCTAGAACTTTTAATTTTTGTAAATATTTATTCATTTTTGAGAGAGGGAGAGAGAGAGAGAGAGAGAGAGAGAGAGAGAGAGCTCATGTGGGAGAGGGACAGAGGATCTGAAGAGGGCTCTGTGCTGACAGCAGGCAGCCCGATGCGAGGCTCGAAATCATGAACCATGAGATCATGACCTGAGCTGAAGTCAGATGCTTAATCGACTGAGCCACCCAGGTGCCCCAAATTTCTAGAACTTTTATTTATTTATTTATTTATTTTTATTTTTTTTTTTTCAACGTTTATTTATTTTTGGGACAGAGAGAGACAGAGCATGAACGGGGGAGGGGCAGAGAGAGAGGGAGACACAGAATCAGAAACAGGCTCCAGGCTCTGAGCCATCAGCCCAGAGCCTGACGCGGGGCTCGAACTCACGGACCGCGAGATCGTGACCTGGCTGAAGTCGGACGCTTAACCGACTGCGCCACCCAGGCGCCCCATTTCTAGAACTTTTAAAATGACATGTTCCCTTAGTACTTTCACCATCTTCTGTGTATCTGTACCAGCCAAAAACTTTTGAACAAGCCTTATGTTTGTGGGGTGTTGAATGCTTTTTCACATATCCAACATCTTCTTCCTCCCTGTTAAGGATCACTGTCCTTGAACATGCGCCTGCAACCAAGCCCTTGGGAAAAGGGAGTACCCTTATCCTTCCTTCTGTACAAACATTGTGTGAGCATTTTAAGGACGAGGGTGTCTTATGGTTCTCCTTTGGCCTCCCTCAGGGTGTAGCCCAAAGCTGGTGAAATAAGATATCCTGGACAGGGGCGCCGGGGTGACTCAGTTGGTAAAGGGTCCAACTCTTGCTTTCAGCTTCTTAGATCATGATCTCACAGTTCACGGGTTTGAGTCCCGCTCAGTGATTGAAAGTGCAGAGCCCGCTTGGGATTCTCTCTCCCTCCTTCACTCTCTGCCCCTCCCCAACTTGCACTTTCTCTCTCTCAAAATAAATCAACTTTAAAACATTTTGAGAGCTCTCACGTTGTGTTCTTACCACAATATATATATTAAAAAAGGGATGCTCACATACAGTTGTTTAGAAACTCCTTTCCCTTACTCACTTCATCTTCCTCTCACTCCCCTTGGCCTCTCCTGAAGAGACCCTCTTGAGCTCTCTGACATCAGCATCCTCTTTCACCTGTTGACATTTCTGATCCCCGTGGTGTCCAGGAAGCAGGCAGATCAGCCGCCTTAACAGTCTCAAAGCACTCTGCATTTCCCTTCTTAGCACTCATCAGTTTTCCAAAGCATGTTTATCTGTGCGTTTACTTGACCAATGTGTCGCTCAGAGCGCCCAGCACTCAAACAATATTTGCTGAAGGAAGGGATGGACTTATTGTTCTTGCGTTTGTGGAGGACAAGCACGGAGGGAAATACGACTCCAAAGGACTCGGGCACCAAGAGGAAATTAGTGACTCACAAAATTGAAAATCCAGGTGTAGCTTCTGAAATGGATGCAGGAACGACTGTGTCCAGATCTCAAACAGTGTGAATCAAGATCTGTTTTTCTCCGTCTCTCAGCTCTGCTTCTGGTTCCTTCTTGTATAGGCCATCTTTTACCTTATGGGGAGCACACTGCCACAAGCTGTGGATGGTACCCTGACAGCTGAGTCATCTCCGTGGAGAAAAGTGACTTTTTCTGGATTCTTCCATCAGAAGTCCCAGACTTGAATGTTATGGGGCCAACGTGGTTAACATGCCAGTGTCCTGAACCAGTCACTGCTGCCAGGAGGGAGGAGTGTTTGAGTGGTTCGGGCTTTGGTCATGCCCATCCCAGGGTCAGGGGAGAGTGTGGGCAGCCTCACTAGCACCCTGTGGCCCGTGAGTGGAGGAGGTGTTGCGCCCCCTGCCGGAACCCAGGTGCTGCTCTGGAGAAAAGATGAAAGTGTGCCGGGCAGGCAGAAGTAACATTTTTTCACTATGGTGCCAGCATGCCTCTAAGTCAGATAGTTGTGAGCTGTGATTTGTATTGGTGAAGGAGAGCGTTCTTCACTGGGAGGACTTTAGGAAAGATAGTACAGCATAGAGAAGGGCTTCACCAACGCCAGACATTGTAGCAGCTTGCTTTGTTAAGCAGGACTTAATTTGGCTCCTTCCATGATGCCCGCACGTCTCACACAGCAGGATTCTCTGTGTGTTACTAGCTGTGATTTTGCTATGTTATCTTAATGATGGGAGGTGGCCCAGCTCTCTACGTTCAGGATTTAACTTCCTGGTAAAATTCTCTCGGATAATATCCATCCATAACCTGGAATCATAAGCACTTGACTTCTTGACTTCCATTTTGATGCAGTATTCATTCCTCTTCCTAATACCATTGGCTTTTTTTTTTTTTCTTCTGGAGAATTATCCTTCCTCTGTTGGTTGTGGGCTTCTATGCCCCAATGTCCTGCTATAGAAACTGGGGAGGGGGCTTGGGGAAGGAAAGAATATTCTTCCTCTACCTGCTCTCTCCAAGAGCCGGGAGTTGGACGTGTATCTTGAGCTCAGCTAATCAGACACTCCTCCTGGGACTTTATTCTTGAAGTAGTGATATAAGCATAAAGAACATTTTTGAAGGGATTTTCGTGGCCGTTGGTCTCAGGGGCAGCATTAAGAGTTGTGTGACCTGCAGTGTTCTGAGCAGACTATTTCTTTTTTTTTTTTTAATTATATTTTTTATTTAATTTTTTAAAGTTTATTTATTTATTTTGAGAGAGAGGGAGACAGAGAGAATCCCAAGCAGGTTCTGCACGGTCAGCGCAGAGCCCGACGCGGGGCTCGAACCCCTGAAGCGTGAGATCATCATCAGACTATTTCTGAAGAGGGCTGCTGTGCTTCCTGCTTCTAGCACATTAGCTCTCAGAATCCTTGCCCTTCGCAAACCTCACTTTCCAGCCACCCCTTGATCCTGGGCCATTTACATCTTTGCAATGAACCCTTCTCGCTGAAGGTAGTCGCGGTTGGTGTTATGTTGCCTGAAGGTAAGAATCCTAACTGGTGCCTTCGTTTAACAACAGTTTTCTTTGTGGCTTTAACTGAATTTTATAGGTGAGGAGTTCCAGTTCCAAATTCATCCACTTTGTAGAAAAGCTTCCAGCCTTGGGTGAAGCCTTGGGGCCTGGAGTTGGGGGAACTAAATTTACTCCCCACTTCCGCAACCATTTAGCTCTATGATTTCCGCCAAGTTGTTTAATATCCATCTCAGTTTCTTTGCCTATAAAATGGGGATAGGAACGTTTTCTGCTCAGGGCGAGAGCATGTGGCAGAACACCGAGATGCAAAACTGCCACATAAATGATAAATGTGCGACATAATCATGTGGATCATCCCTGAGTAGAAGACGTTGATTTAATCCTTCAGTGTTGCCACTTTATTCTCCCTCCACTCAGCACATGCTCATTACTGACAGTGGGATTCATGTATTCATTCTGGAGATATTTATTAAGTGCCCACTATGTGCCTGGCACCGGTTTCTAATTAGCATTTTTATAAGGAATTTATCATTTGTGGTGCGTCTGTCATCTTCTTCCAATTCTACTGAACACGCTACTCAGATCTCTATGCCTCCAGGGGGAAATCATTGACTAGTTTCCAGGTGTCTTGCCTTCTGTGCCAAGAGTCATTTTTTTCCCTCCTCTTGAGAGAAAGAATTGATGAAAACAAGGGCAAAAAGGAAGCAGCCTTTCTTTCTTGCAATGCCCTTCCTTTTCCCCAAAGACAAAATTTCCACTATGTAAGTGGCTTTCGTGGTGCCATACTATCCCCAGCACCTTTTCAAGGTGTCCGTGCCGGTAGCGGGGGAGGCCGTGATTAGCAAAGCAGTAAGACCTTGATGTCGGTAAAAATTGGCAGAACCAGCGAAGGGGCAGATGAGCATTTCAAACATCAGCCCCTGCCGATCCTCCTTTTTGGGCTAAAGGGAAAGAAAAACCAAATCACAATACCGTGAACACTTTGGCAGCTAGAAAAAGGCACAGTACAGTAGGAACTAACCTCACCTAATGAGGTACTCCTTCCGACCATCAACAACAAGTAAGGAAAAAAGGTGAGGTCTTCAGTTTAGTAAGTGAACACAATGCCTATGGCCTAAAATCAAATTTATGTGATGCACATTGAAACGTCGCATGATGAGCAGTGCATAATTTCAGACGATGGCTGCCATTAACAATAATGACTTGGAGAGCTTGGCAAGTGGGGTTTATCTGGAATGTGCCAAGGATCCCTGATTCTGGTAAGAGCCTGAGTAGACCTTTCTTTCCCCAAAAGTGAAATCAGTTTTGCCGGGATATGTATTTGCCTGCGTTAACAGAGCTATGAAATTATACTATCTCCCAGGGCTAATACCCAGCTAATTCCTCTGAATTGGGGGTGAGAACTGAGGTGAAGAGCCATTTTTAATGTCAACTATTTATAATTCTTAATGTTTATTTTTGAGAGAGAGAGAGAGAGAGAGAGAGAGAGAACGAGCAGGGGAGGGACAGAGAGAGAGAGAGAGAGAGAGAGAGACAGAATCTGAAGCAGGCTCCAGGCTCCGAGATGTCAACACAGAGCCCCACGCGGGGCTTGAACGCACGAACTGCAAGATCATGACCTGAGCCGAAGTCGGACGCCCAACCGACTGAGCCACCCAGGCGCCCCAACTATTTATAATTCTTTTTTTTTTTAATTTTTTTTCAACGTTTATTTATTTTTTTGGACAGAGAGAGACAGAGCAAGAACGGGGGAGGGGCAGAGAGAGAGGGAGACACAGAATCAGAAACAGGCTCCAGGCTCTGAGCCATCAGCCCAGAGCCTGACGCGGGGCTCGAACTCACGGACCGTGAGATCATGACCTGGCTGAAGTCGGACGCTTAACCGACTGCGCCACCCAGGCACCCCTATAATTCTTAAGAGAACACAAAAAAGGGGAAAGTTTCCTTGCTGCATAATTATTCATGGTGATTCAACATTTCTGGAGTGCCCGCTCTAGCCCACACACATAGGGATGAACACAAGGCTAATATCGAGAGGGGCCTTGTGCCTCTGCTCCGCAAAGCTGATTGTTTTATGAGAGGTGGATGAGCCTTCCTCTGCTCCACTAGCTTCAGTTTACCACTTGAAAGCAAGCTTCTGGAAAATGTGATGCACAGACGTGTGAACTCACAATTCTGAGAACCAAACGGGACCTTGGAAGTCATCAAATTCAGCCTCTCCTGTCTTCTCCCCCTCCCCTCCTCCCGCTCCACTTTTTTTTCCTAGAACTACAAAGCGAGGGGACCTAAATGAGTACAGAGATCATGACAAATGTTACACTGGAAACGAAGACTGAGAATTTCAAAATTCTCCCCCCTCTGGTATATTGTCTCTCCATTACAGAACAGACAAACAAACAAACAAAGAACCATTTGAAGATGTAGCACCGTTTACATACCAAATCACGGTGGCTCTATCAATCTAGGAGGTAAGGTCTTTACATCTCCTTTATTATGAAGTATCTTGTTTATTTACATAGACTGCTGTCTAAAGTACTGTGGAGGGGAGGAAGGGACAAACAAATGCCAGTTTCCAGAAAACATCTCTTGTGAGAACAAACAGGGAAGACAAGCCTGGAGAGAGTGAGAGAGGCAGCCTCCTGAGAGAGGCTCAGTGGGCTTGATGACCTTGATGTTCATGCTATAGTTGTTATGGCAACAGGCAAGTGAAATGATGGTTGCTAAGGGACACTGAACTGAAGCAATCTCCTTCACTTACTGGTCACTCCACTGTGGAGCTCAGAAATTCACCCGGAGCCAGGATGAGTCAGCAAAACAAATTTGAAAGATTGAGCTAAAATTGGGCTATATTTGGTAGTATTTGTTCTTGAAGAAAGTCCCAAGATTTTGGAAAGGTTGGGGTGATTGTTTTAAAAGCCTTAAATGACTTAGATGTAGTAAAATCTTCAAACGGAAGGATGGCTCATGTCGCCACGCCTGCCAACCTCCCCACACGCCAACGCACTGTTTCATTTATACACAGATGATTTTTGAAACAGGTAATATATTCATAGGGTAAACCTTTGTTTCCAGAAAGGTCCGCATAATTGGCAACGAGAGAGCTTAGGCTATACCTGAAAATAGCTGATGGGTCATTAAGTAGAATGTTTCCCTTTATCACCTGGGAGAACGGTCGGTGACTTCTGTGTCCATTTTCCTGAGTGGTGACCCCACCCTTCCTCACATCTGTCAGAATCCAGGGTGCACAAGATGTTTGGTTGACCAAAGCAGAGCTGGGGAAAACATGGATACCAAATGACAACAGGAGAATCACTTGGCCCTGTGTTTCAATGCTCAGCACAGAGACCACGTGCCTAAGTCATGTGGAGACCTTCTCTATCTAGCACACAGTAGGCACTCTGTATATTTGTTAATTGCCGGGTGGATGACAGAAAGGGGCAGACTACTGTATACATACAGCCTGTGCATGAGCGTTTTTGAACATCAGCCGTGTGCTGAGATACCCCAGGAACGGTTCCTGTCCTTTACCCCTTCTTCTAGGACTGTCCCCTCATGCCTCTTCTTTGCTTCCTCAAGCATTTCCCAAGCATGTCCTATGTGCCAGGCACCCTGATAGGTGCTGTGGACACTGAAATAACTCAGCATACGCCTGTAACCTTCAAGGAGCATATTCATAGTGGGATCCTGGACTTGTGAACGACCGTGACAGTGTGCTAAGTGCGTAATGGAGGCACGAAAGATGCCATGGAAATGGACAAGAGCTGGCCAGGGGGGTCTCAGGTTAGCTTTCCGAGGGGCTTCCTCATCCAGTGCCCTTAACAATGGGTATGCATGGACGTGCACGCTCTCTTCTCTCACGGGTTTGTGAAAGAACACGTAGATGTGAAGTTTTAGTCATTTGTGACAGGCAGCTCCCTTGGGAAGCAGACGGTAAGGTAGAGGTAGGCACGTAAGAGATTTATTGGATATAATACCAATGAAAGATAAGAGAAAGGAGAGAAGAGTAGACAGGGAAAGGCTCCAGACCATGAAGTAGGGCTGACATCTATGCAAGGTGAGGGCGAAGGAAAGAGAAGGAGCGTGAGAATGTAGGACAGGAGTCCTGGCCAACCAAAAGGGAGCGCTTAATACCGGGATTACCTATAGAGGCATCCAGTGTTGGTGAGCCCTGTGCTATTGCTATGTTCTGTCATTGACTGGGGTGTATCTGAGAAGTGGGTGGCCTCAGCTGAAAACTGAAGCAGAGTCTGAAGACATCCACAGGTGGAGACTTACAGTTAGCTGCCCTCCCTGTGCCCTGTTCTCGCTATTGCGATCAAAAACACATAACATGACCTTGCTGTCTTCACCATTTTGAAGTTCACAGTAATGTTAACTCTGTGTGCATCGTTACACAGTGGATCTCTAGAACTGTTTTATCTTGCAAAATAGAAACTCAATATCCATTGAACAGCTCCCTTTTCCCCCTTCCTTATAGCCCATGGCAACCGCCATTCATTCCATTTTTGGTTTCTAAGTGTTTGACTATTGTCATATGAGTGGAATGATGCAATATTTTTCTTTTTATGACAGACTCGTTTTACATAGTGTATTGTCCTCAAGGTTCATCCATATTGTAGCCTGTGTCAGAATTTCATAATTTTTCAGGCTGAATGATATTTCATTGTGTATATATATATACCACATTAAAATTTTTTAAATGTTTATTTATTATTGAGAGAGAGAGAGAGAGAGAGAGAGAGAGAGAGAGAGAGAGAGCATGAGCAGGGAAGGGGCAGAGAGAGGGGGAGACACAGAATCCGAAGCAGGCTCCAGGCTCTGAGCTGTCAGCACAGAACCCGATGCAGGGCTCAAACTCACAAACCATCAGATCATGACCTGAGCCGAAGTCGGTCGCTCAACCAACTGAGACACCCAGGTGCCCCTATATATACCACAATTTTAATTCATCTGTTGATAGATTTTTTTTTAATTTTAATGTTTATTTATTTTTGAGAGAGAGAGAGAGAGAGCACGTTCATGAGCAGGGGAGGGGCAGAGAGGGAAGGGGACATAGAATCCAAAGCAGGCTCCTGACGCCAAGCTGTCAGCACAGAGCCCTATGTGGGGCTTGAACCCATGAACTGTGAGATCATGACCTGAGCTAAAGTTGGATGTTTAATTGACTGAGCCACCCAGGCACCCTAATATGTTGATGGATATTTAGGTAGATTCCACCTCTCGGCTATTGTGAATAATGTTTTGATGAACACAAGTGTGCAAATCTCTTTGAGATGCCACCTCCTCTTGAAAGGAGATTTGAGTGGTACAGCCCCATGAGTGCAACACTATTTGAGTTCACATCTCTATTTGGATGATGGTCATAATGCATAAATGGAGATGCCCATGATTGAAATGTTTGGGAAAAGCCAGATGATTAATATAAGGCTATCATTTTAATATCTAAGGGTTTTCTCATAGCTACTTTTGGGCTGTTCCTTCTCTTGGAAATTGTCCCTCTCTACATACAAAGGATATGACACCTTACAATTCATGATTGTGTTACATAATTATGGTCCTTCATGAGGAGATTGGATGAGGATATCCACCTGAGTGAAGTGAGTCCTTCCATTGGTTGGGCTCAGCCAATCACATATTTTGGAATTGGAATTGGGACAAGGGAATTTGGAATTGGGACAAGGATGATAGTGAGCTAGTTAGTGGCACCGGAAGTGGGAGGCAATAAAGGAGTTCAGGTAGTCATGTTTCAGTTTTCAGTTTTGAAGAAGCAGAGAAAGCAGACTTTGAGAAGAATGTGCAGACAGAGGGAGAGAATCAGAAGTGAGAGACCAGGAGGCGATGTGGTGGTAAAGACTGGAGAAGAGCAAACAGAGAACATGGCTTCCTCGGTTTGAGCTAGCTTTTCTAGTTCTCCATTTCTCAGCAGCCTTGAAATTCCATAAGATACTCTTGGTTCTTAAACCAACCAACCAATGAAACTTCCAAAACCCCAACTCCTTTTATTCAAGGGAGTCTGAATAGGTTTCCATGTCTGGCAACCAAATGACTTCGAATGTTGGCTAAGATAAAATTAACATTAATTGTGTATATTTTTTGGTTCACAGCACAGAGCTTTCACCATGTATCTGAGAGAAAGGTGAGCTGGTTATGAAATGCCACCATTCATTTGTGGATTAGAGGAAAAAATACTGGTTCTGGACTCACAAAATCTGAATTTTAGTTCCTCTTCTGCTACTTTTTGTCTGTGTGACTTTGGACAATCTCTTTTTCTTGGGGCTGAAGTTAACACATCCTCACGATGAGACTTGCTCCTGGTTTATATTTATTTTATTTTATTTTATTTTATTTTATTTTATTTTATTTTATTTTATTTTAATTTTTTTTAATGTTTGTTTATTTTTGAGAGAGAGAGACAGAGTGTGAGTGGGGGAGGAGCAGAGAGAGAGGGAGACACAGAATCCAAAGCAGGGTCCAGGCTCTGAGCCATCAGCCCAGAGCCCAACGTGGGCTCGAACTCATGTACTGTTGAGATTATGACCTGAGCCGAAGTCGGATGCTCAACCGACTGAGCCACCCGGGCTCCCCGCTTCTGGTTTATAAAATACTATGTTTTGGTAGTATGCACACTGCAGTATGTGTTAATGGGGTGCAATAATCTGCACAATAAAGACATGAAAGTGTGCCATTTTTCGGACGCATGGCTGGTGGGAAGGCACAGGGATTCACTGGTGCTTCATGAAAGACGATCAGACTGAAATCTATATTTAGGCTTGCATGCAGTAAATACTATACACATCTTTCACTATGTTCAAGACCATTGCCATTTCCTTATATACCTTGTCTTCCTATTATGATTATGTCCTTAATTTATGTTAATAGTATGTTAATAAATATTCACAAAAATGTCCCAAGTATGTGGCGCCTCGGTGGCTCATTCGGTTAGGTGCCTGACTCTTGATTTGGGCTCCGGTCATGATCTCACAGTTTGTGAGATCAAGCTCCATGTCGGGCTCTGCATTGACAGTGTGGTGCCTGCGTGGGAGTCTTTCTCTCTCTGTCTCTCTCTGCCCCTCCCCAGTTTGTGTTCTCTCTCTCTCTCTCTCTCAAAATAGATAAACTTAAAAAAATGAGCCTAGTGATACTAGTGTGCCTAGCACTGTGCACAAGAAAATGAAGGACAAATGATCCCTTACTAAATGGCCACTGTATGACTAATGATAGAAGTTATTTCAAATGCTTCATTTAATCTCACAGTAATTTTATAAGGCAGGCACTTGTCCTTTTATAGATGGGGAATCTAGGGCTCATAAGAGTTAGACAACTTGTCCAAGGTCAGCCAGCAAGGAAGTGACAAAACAAGGACTGAGCCCTATGTGTCTAGCCTTTCAACTTCCTGGGTGCTGGTAGAAATCCAGATGGAGCCCTGACCCTCTGGAAGCGTATCTGTAGCCTGGGGCAAAGTAGGGTGGGTTGGAGAATGGAAATGCCAGGAACAAAACACATCCATGCAAGGAATTCCAGGAGATGGATACCTGACGCTGTGAATCATGTTTGGTGGGCAAACTGTAATCTTGAGTAGCTCAGAGAAGGGTCAACGGGGGTTGGAAGATTCTCAAAGGACGTGATGGAGGGATGAATCTGGAAGAGTTAGCTCTCATCTCCAAGACAGTCTCCCCATTGGTAAAGTGGGAGTAACAGTATCTGTTCTGCTTTCTTTATGGTAGTTAAAAAATGTTATTTATTGATTTTTTATTTTTTGAGAGGGAGACTGAGAGTGAGAGCACATGCAGGCCCAAGAGGGGCAAGGGCAGAGAGAGAGGAAGGGAGAGAATCCCAAGCTGGTCTCTGCTCAGCCTAGAGCCTGAGTTGGGGCTCAACATCACAACTGTGAGATCATGACCTGGGCTGAAATCAAGAGTCGGACGCTTCATTGACTGAGTGAGCCACCCAGGCGCCCCTCTCTGTGGTGATTTTGTGAGATCCAACCAGTTAAGGCACTTTGAACTACACAAGTGCCTGTAAATGTGAGGGACTGGTTTTATAAATAAGAATTTGTAGAAGTGATGCTGGTAGAGATAGAAAGGAATTCCAGGGAGGGAGTAGAGCATGAGGATACAGAGAAGATCACTTCTTCTATCTCTCCCTCCCTCCCTGCTTCCCTCCCTCCTTCTCCATGTCCCTTCCTCCCTGTATCCCTCTCGATGTATCTCCATCTCTAGCATTTCTAGAGATATATACACAGAGAGAGATACAGAAATATATACCTATAGATACAGCAAGGAGTGCGATGTACAAGGGAGAAAGGGCAAGTGAAGGGCTGAGTGAGGGTAAGGAAACTCACCTGACTTCACAGGCATTCTCTGGCATTTAAAAAATAGAACTATAGATTGTAAACTATTTGCTAATGGCAGTATCTGATCTAATGGGGAAAAGTACTTGGACGATTAGTGAACATATGTCATTTGCTTTGATGACCGAGTATCCAAGCCCTGTCTTATTTATGACAGACTCCCCTGTTAAGGAGAGGAAAACTTCAACATAGGTTGAAGACAGACCCCTGAGACAGACATTTGTCTGTAGGAGCACTCTTGGGAACAACACTTGTAAGGGAGTGAGGAAAACAGGACCAGGAGACAATGAACTTGAACTCTGATATAAGTTTACACCAAATGTCAGCCAACGCCATGCAGAGCTCTGAGTCTGGGATGGCCCTTCAGGAATGTCCCAAAATGAGGCACAGGGGCCTGGCCTTTGTGTTCCTGTATCCACCAGGCATTGAATAGAGGATGCTCCCTGTAGAGGATGTGCCGTGGATGAGGTACCTCCTCCCAGTGGGAGATGATTACTTAAGAGGGATTCTTCTGTGGGGCATCTTCAGGCAACAACCCCAGAAGCTTGGGGATGAGGGCCTGGGTCCTGAAGGGAGGAGCTTGCACTGTACCATAGCATTCGTTCCTGGGGCCAGTTTTCCTGTCTCCATGTTACCTGGTTCCATGTTACCTGTGCACATGAGCTAGCTCAGCCCATCACATTCTGTCGCCAAGGACTTTAAATCTTGAGAGAAGATGCCAAGAAGGTTCCATTAGCATTCATAGGTGGCAGCAGCAGCAGTAAGCATGGCTATCTTTTGAGGTTTGTGGCAGTGGTAACTGCCCAAAACACTTCCCAAACCCAGCTTCCCAGTGTCTCATGGCTCCTTAACATTTTCTAATCCTTGTCCTTTGGATCTCTGGTTATTTCTGTGAGTTTCCGATTTCTGTCCAAGAAATTCCATTCTACCTCTAGACACTGAGAGTTGGTTTTGGCTTCTTGGAACTATGAATTCTGATTGTTACAGAGAGTAAGTGACAAAAGAGAAAGAGGAAAGGAGGAAAGCTGAATTCTAGAATAATGCTTGTTACCTATACTAGTATTAGTATGAAGAAATACCTTTTTAATAGGATATGGCAGTAGTAATAATGAGTCGATTTTAATTTTCCCCCAGACTTCACTTTTTTAACCCCAAATATCAAAAATGTAAAACTATTTACACACACACACACACACACACACACACACACACACACACACACACTTTAAAGAAACTATAGGACACCTGTCAATTGAGTGTCCAACTCTTGATTTCAGCTCAGGTCATGATCTCCAGGGTCATGGGATCGAACTCCATATCAGGCTCTGCTCTGAGCATGAAGTCTACTTAGGATTCTCTCTCTCTCTCCCTCTGCCCCTCTCCCCTGCTCATGCTCTCTCTCTCTCAAAATAATTTTAAAATGTTTAAAAGCAACTATAGAAATGAACAATTAGATGGATCATGTTTGGCAGAGAGGTGGCATCCATTATACATACACCTCTTTCTCATCCTCAAGCATATTTGCAAAAATGAATGAGTTTGCAGGGGATGAGTCTGATCAAGCCTCCTAATTAGTTGAGAAAAATGGGAAGCTGCCACAGGGCACATTAAAAGCTCTGACTGGACCAAGATGGGTAACATCAGATAAAGCCTAGAAGTTGGTTAAGGCTATAGTGCCGATTCTGTCAAGGACTCTGGGGGAAAAATTCACAGTTCAAAGCTGGCGAGTGCGTCCCAAACATGAGGTGAGATGGGGATACCGGTGGTCCTTGGGGCAGATATCTGGAGGCAGCAACTCCCAGAAGCCATTCCAAGATGTGGAACGCAAGGGTGAAACACAGGAGGGTAGCCTAAGTATTAGTGACAGCATGTTTGGGGTGTTGAAATCTTTGACTAATGGCTTAATAAATCATGAATTAATAGTGAAATCTCCAGTGGGGCAATCAAAGTTCTCAACCAATCAACTTATATGTAGATAGAGTGCTCCCTGGGTTAGGTCATTAAAACTGTTAGAATGTACTTAGCAAAGCAAGTGGTGCTAAATGTGAGACTAAATTGCCTTGCCTTGTTGACTGGATTGAAGGCAAATCAGCTCAAGTGGGTCCCCCGCCATCCAAATGCTATTCCTTTTGGAGTGTGCCTGTTGATAGAGGAAATGGATCCCAGCAGGAGCAGGTCTCCATGTATTTAATCTCTCACTGCCTCTGTAGCAGCATCTACAGTCTTGAGACAGTCAGGGTAAAAACTGGGGTTTTTGTTTTCCCAGTTTCCTGAAACAGGGTAAAGGGGATAATGTGGACAACCTCGAAGAGGGTGTCAAACTTTCTTTTGGGGGAGGTGGTATTGCATGGCATTGGGCTTGGAGTAGGACAACAATGCTCTTTGGGTAAGGTGGTCAGAGAAGAGCTCATGGAGGATGCCATATTTAGGGTGAGACCAGGAAGACCAGAAGGAGCCAGGCCTACAAAGGGGTTGCGGATGAGACTGGGGGCAGTAGGAAACAGTGTTCCAGGCAAACTGAGCAACTGAAAGGTGGCCAGCATGGCTATAATGAGTGAGTGGGGGAGGATTGTGGAGGGGCAGCGGGGAGATTGGCCATCCAGACACAGTTAGAGCGCTGCAGGAAGGGGCCTGTTATGCTTCGCCATCTGGACCATGATGCAAAATTTGGATTTTACTCAAAATACAACAGGAAGTCATTGAATGGTTTTAAAGAAAGGAGTAAAGGAATCCGATTCCTATTTATACAAGTCTCTGTGGCCTCTACAAGAAGATATTGGAGTCAGGCAAACCAGTGAGAGGGCAATTACAAAAGTCTAGGAGAGGCAAAACAAACAAACGAACAAACAAAAAGTCTAGGAGAGGAATGGTCATGGCTTGTTCTAGGGTGGTGGTGACAGCGGAGGTCCAGAGAGGCTGATGGTTTAAGGGTATAATTAGAAGACAGGAACAAGAGAATCTAGTGATGGTTTGGCTTGTGGAAAGGGATAGTTAAATTGGGAGGAGTCCAGAATAACACCCAGGTTTCTGTCTTGAGCCATGAGGAGTGTGCATGTATAGAGTCATTTTCTGCCTTCACTTCTAGCTACGGGTCTGGTTTCATTCTGAAATTTCATTACCTTGAGTTCTTGCTTACCCACGGTCTCAGTCACCGCTCTTCTTCACCTCATGACTGCTCAGTGTCCAGAGGGGGGAAGAATAACTCCTCACCTGAGCAAGTTGTGGCTTTTGCCAATAGAATTGAAAATGGAGCTCCTTTTTGGTTATCAGCACCATGTGACTAGCCTCTCTCACATGCAGTGTGGAATTCTTGAATGATTTAGAATCGGCTCTTCCTACTCAGCCCTAATATGAATGCAGTGCCTGTTGATTATCTCAGACACAACTTATTACCCTGAATTTAAGACTCCCTCCTTCAGCGCCGTTTCAATTAATGTGGCGATGAGTGTGCGCATTAGAATGGCCAAGCACGGCCAGGATTTAATTGATTTAATTTGCATATCTCATTCTGAAAGAATTATATGTTGTAAATTCACCCACAGGCAGAACCTGACCACTGCTGCCTCCTTTGTGAATGCGAAATGAGCTTTCCTGAAGGTTTTCCCAGACCTGGTCACCTTTGGATCGCTTAAGACTCCTAACGTTTGCTCCATGTTTTCAGAGGAGAGTTTTAAGCTCTCTTGGGAAATGAATGCGAGTTTGGGGTGGGGGGGTGGAAGGCTATGAGTATGACTAGGTTGCTTATGAGAAGAGCAGGTGCCAATGAGACTGGCATCATATCTGAGCCATCTCCGAGGGATCTTTTGGGGCCTGCTGCTTTGGGAGCTGAAATCAGAGCAGATGCTTCTTTGATGGAAAGTATGATGGGAAAGAGACTTATAGTGTTTTTCCAGGTGAAGGTATATTTCTCAGAAATCCAGATACCTGCTTTAATACCCCTGGAAGTTTTAGGATATGAGAAAGTATAAAACACAAACTGAGGGAGATCTTTTATTTCATACAAACACATGCATATGAGTTGTACATATAGATACACATAAATACATATACAGCTTGTAATTACCAAATATGCACCACCATATCAGCTGACGTAATACTGAAATATTTCCATCGCACTTGGTAAATAGCTGATGCCCTCGAGGGCCCCTCTTGCCACCCTCTGGGACTCTTAGTCTCCCCATGATCCAGTAGCTGAAGTGCTAATACCTGGCTCTTGGAGGGTGCACCCAGTACACGTCCCCAGCCCCACTGCCACCATCCTTTCTGATTGGTTTGTGAATTTATAGGTTGTTAGTTATTTTGAAAAACCATCTGTGTGTTTTGTGTTCATGTATGTGTGTGTATAATTATTTGGCATCTGATCTTATGTTGAAATTTCTTTCATTGATTTATTCACTCAACATATCCCACTACATGTGGGATACTGTGCTAAATTCAGGGGCTATGAGAGTGAGTTAGATAGTCTCTGTGTTCAAGAAGTCAATGGGTGGAGACTGGCACATATGTGTATAAGTATCGTGATAGAAGCAAAGCGAATTATATGATCACTGGGGTGCCTAATCCAGCCTGGAGTTACGGTGAAGTGAATAGTCAGGGAAGACTTCTTAATGGAAATGATAATTGAGCAGAGTCCTGTAGGATGAGTGAGGATTACCTTTATGAAGGATGGAGATGAGAAAGGGTATCCACAAGGCTTCCCTGGCAGGGAGCGTTCAGAGGAGTGGGAGAAGAGAGTGGGTCCAAACCTGGTGCTAGCAATGATTGTTATTGATTGTTATTCTATAGGCACAGCATTCCTCCTGCTAATAGGACAAATCTCTTTCTTTTGCATTGCTGTTCCACAGTCAGATTGGTAGTCTGAATGAAGTCTGGCTAAATA
>NW_024412444.1:3868810-3938184 GCF_014898765.1 Herpailurus yagouaroundi
GAGATAGAAGCCCTCGAGAGAGGTGAAACCAGTATTTTTTGGCTGCTTCAATTCTGGTTGCCCTCATTGGTTCTGAAAGGAGTACCTGGATGTTTGCGCACTGACAGCCTCGTGGGGCCTGGAAGACAAAAGTTGGAGTTCAGGACCTTCCAAGAGCAGAGAAGTTGGTAAAACACTATGGACCGGGCTGGGCACATAAAGAGCCCCTCCTCAATTAGACCAGGTAAACTGGGAGTAAATCTGGCTTCTTAGGGTCTGCAGTTCATCTTTGCCTTATCTGGGTGGTTCCTGGAGTTACATAGAGCTGGTTCTAGATTCCTCCTGCTTCCGGTTGTGACAAAAGTAAATGAATGATTCTTTGTTGGGAGAAGGTAACATGATGGGAGTTCTCAAATTATTTCTGTGGACACCATTTTAACGTATAGGCCATTACATTTATATCCACAGGGAATCACGCAGACAAGGAGACTACACATGACTAATTACAGACAGAACAACAGACAGGTGAGATAGAGAGAGAGGCAGAGCATGAACGGGGGAGGGGCAGAGAGAGAGGGAGACACAGAATCAGAAGCAGGCTCCAGGCTCTGAGCCATCAGCCCAGAGCCCGACGCGGGGCTCGAACTCCCGGACCGCGAGATCGTGACCTGGCTGAAGTCGGACGCTTAACCGACTGCGCCACCCAGGCGCCCCATGACTCCACGGATTTTAAAAAGAACCGCATACAAACATGGGAATTGAAAACTGCAGTAATTAAAATTAACATCTAAAGAGATGAGTTTAATAACAAATTAGGTATGGACGAAGAGAGCAGTAGTGAGCTGTAAGATGTCAGAATAAAAATGTGTATCTCAAACTGCCGGGGCCCATCAGTAATGGGATGAGCTCGTGAGAGGTCTAGAATAACTCTACTGAGCTAGATTCCGTGATCCCACCCTTTATGTGAAGAATTCAGAAGAAAGTTTTTGTCGAACACTGTTCAGAAATTATAGTGGATTGCTGTATTTATTGGTCAGGGGCCAGCTGCAGATAACAGAAGATAACCCACTTGACTTAAATAGAAAGGGATTAAATATACAAAGAGGTGAGGACTTACAAAACCCTTGGAAGGACTGAAGGAACAGGCGGTGGGCTGGGCTCTCATGGAAGATTTCCAAACATACAGTGCACAAGAGGTTTACCAAGGGAGCGACACCCTCTGCAGTGATTAGAGCCACACCACAGATGTTGATTCCAAGACCGAGTTGCCTTGGTGTGACCCGTACCAGCAAATTATTTGCCCGGAACCCTTTTTCCTGCTACCTGTGAAGCTGGGGACCATCTATAATTATCTCGCCAAAATGCCTCCACGAATGCACTTGCCAGAATAAACCAACATAAGCTGCTAAATTTTGCATGAGTATGTCTGCTGGCAGGAGCTGCCCTGTGCACATCTGAGCTGTAAGGGAGTCTGGGATGGGTGGTTTTTTTTTTTAGCTTTCCAGCCTCTGGCATCCAATAGGGCATGCTACAAGGGGGTCGGAGCAGAAAAACGTGAGCCCGTTGCAAAATCTATCACATTTGTTGTTTTTGTTTGCCTGGTACCGCATCATTCTGTTTCCTCTAGAAACAGAACTTTTATTTTATCTTTTTTCTATGAGGGAGCAATTTACTCAGTCATAGGCACTGACTCACATCTGCCAGTTAGATGAACCTGTCTCTCTAGAGTTCTGCAAGACTCTTCTTCAAGGCTCCTCCACTAAAGCCATGAAAAAGGCTTGTTTCTACTACTGATAATTCTAAACATAGAGGATGTGAATGTGAAGGCCACCGGTGATGGATGATTTCCCATAAAGAGAGGGCGTATCTGAAAATGAAACTAAGCAGATTCAGGAAGATCTAAGAAATGGAGGGTGATACAGATTTTTTTTGATGTTGCTTGAACCTCTGGATCAAACCTGTGCCCGAGGCTCTTAACCTTTGGTTAAGACCTTTGGTTTCAACCTTTGGTTAAAACCTCCTCAGTTTTATGGTTCTATAAATTCCCTTTTGCTTAGACTTGTTCTGATTGGATTTCTGTCATTTGCAATATAGAGTTCTGACTCATAGTCATGTGAATTAACCTATTTTGATGTGCCTCTTCCTATATTTATAGATGGAAACCATCTCTCTGTATAAAAACGATCACAACGATGGTAGCAGAAGTCCACAGAAGTCCACATTTCATTGGTAAAGGCTTTGGGGGAGGGATTCTGAGCGCCTCACTTCAGGCCTACATCAGAGCTCCTCGCGCGTGGCAGTCTGGACAATTCATCCCTTTAAGGTAGTGGGTAAACCAGGTTGTGTCGTTTATTTTATTTCATTTTTAAAAAAATTTTTTAACGTTTATTTTTGAGACAGAGAGAGACAGAGCATGAACGGGGGAGGGGCAGAGAGAGAGGGAGACACAGAATCGGAAACAGGCTCCAGGCTCCGAGCTGTCAGCCCAGAGCCTGACGCAGGGCTCGAATTCACGGACCATGAGATTGTGACCTGAGCTGAAATTGGAGGCTTAACCGACTGAGCCACCCAGGCGCCCCCAGGTTGTGTCGTTTAAAACTGCGGTGACCACATTAGCAATAAGCGTAGATTATGTCTTGTACTTTTCTCAGGAGTCTTCAGCAGTCACCCTTCTAGGTGTAGGACTAGATTATTTCTTCATTTATTCATTCAACGTTTTGGAAGCTCAGTTCTCTGGAGGACGGCAGTTACCTTTCAGACAAAGAAGTAGCTATTGAGCTCTACTGTTCCCAGGCTTTTCATGGTTCCACATCGCTTGGAAAAAAGGCTGCATTTTTGGCCCTTCACAATCTAGTCATCATGTGCCCCTGAAACCATAGATGCAGGTCATCTTTGCTCAGAGAGCCTTGCAGTAGACACACAGTGACAGTTACCTCTTTCCTAACAAGACTTTGCCCTCCCCTAATCCTAACACTGCCACTTTCTGCGTGTATCAATCTCTGGAATATGGACACACTTCCTTGCCTAGTTATTTTTCAAAATTGGGATCAGGCGGTCCTTCTTCTGTAACCTGATCTTTATACTAAGATCAAACCCTCCTTTGAGCTCCCTGTGTATTTTTTCACATTACTCTTATTAGACTTACCCTGTCATAATTAAGACATTTTTTATATGCTCTTTCCTTTCTTACACTGTAAATGTATATTCTGTTCACACTTTAATCTTCTCTGCCCCCAAACAAACTCAGTTCCTCTCTTGTATTCTGTTGTGACATCAAATGTTTTTTGCAATATTTATTACGATTGGAATTTTATAGTTACTTGTGTGACTTTTGGATTAACTTGTGTCTTTTTTACTAGGTCACGAGCCAAAAGGGCAAGACAGATTTTGCTCACCAACTTATCCCTACTGCTGAACACTGTCCCTGATACATGATAGGTGCTAAAAATATTTAGTGAATAGATGGGTAAAATTTTGTTGAATAAATGAGTGAATCATAGATAATAGAATGTTAATCCCCTTCAGGAATGTTCGAAGCTTAAGAAGAGAAGACAAGAGAAGATAATGCTTTCTTCTACTGGAATGCACTCGCCTTGTCAATAACAGTGGAATTTTAAGGTGAGGGGCGACTTATTTTTTTTATCATATATTTAAAAACATTTTTAAATGTTTATTTATTTTTGAGAGAGAGAGAGAGAGAGCGAGAGAGGGCAGGTGGGCGAGGGGCAGAGAAAGAGGGAGAGAATCGAAGCAGGGTCCAGGCTCCTAGCTGTCGGCACAGAGCCCCACGCAGAGCTTGAACTCATGGAGCACAAGATCATGACCTGAGCTGAAGTCGGACATTTAACTGACTGAGCCGCCCAGGTGCCTCTCCCTGCAAATGTTTCTCAGATCTCCCTGCCCATCCCACTACTTATGCAACTACTGGAATTTACGATTACGTAGAGAAACTGAGAGATTAATTTCAAATTCTGGGCCTCAGAAAGGATTGGATTTGCCTGTCGTATGGTAGCCTTTGGCATCGACTCCCTTGTCAGACAATCTTGTGAACTGTCAGGGGACTCCCGTGCATTCCGTTCCTTCTTTTGGTCAAGGTCTTGATGGTAGTTGACAGTTAAAGCTGAGCTTTACCCAACAAGAAGGTTAATAAACTTCAAAAATGAGTCCAGTGTTTTAGAGCTGCTAGCTTATCATTTAATTATCTCTCTGCTGGTTGGCATTGAACTGCAGTACAATGGTGTGTTTTTACCCCCGGCCCCTCGTATGAGTTCCTGTGGAATCGCAATTTAAACAGCACAGCGTGCCAAGTGTTACAGCCCCCTCCCTTCCAGTAAGGGCCTAGCCTATATTAAAAATCGCCTCTGCTCTACCTTTCTCCCTACTTCACTTTGATTGTGTATGTTTTTCCCCCCTTATCACAGAAGCAATACACATTTATAGGAGGGGAAAAAAAGATAAGCAAAGGGAAGAAAATAAAAACACCAGCAATCCCACCAGGCAGAGACAGACACTGATAACATATCAATTTATATCATTAGAATCGCTTGGGGAGCTTTTAAGGCATACCAATGGTTGTACGTCACCCCTGGAGTTTCTGATTCAAGTGGTCTGGAGTGGGCTTGGGCAGGGATCATTTTTTAAGGTCTGATGTGCAGGTGAAAACCACATGTCTGGACATGTAGTATATCAAATGTATATTTTACCAAAACGGGCACTCTGTAATACAGTTTTATAACTTGATTTTATCATTTAATAGTTAATTACTAATGTCTTGCAATAGAAGGATAAGATATCTAACCCGTCTTTTTCATGGCCTCGTAGTATGGTTTGACTTCCTTAACTGTTTCCTTGTGGTTGGATAGGCAGGATGTTTTCACCCCTTTGCAAGGATGCAGAGTGCAGGAGTTGAGGGTGGAAGTGGAAGCAGAGGCGGCTTTGGAAAGCTCAGTCACCGGTGCAGAGAAAACGAAACCAAGCTCATCTTGGGTTACGACGGATGACACAAAGACTGGAATTCCTTGGCTATGGAGCTATGATTTTCGGTGGGGAAATCTCTGAATAATTGCTTATTAGCCCGAGACATATCCAGAAACTCATTCAGTTACTTATTTCCCATTCATTCAGTTATTCATTCATTCAGTCAACACAAACAGAGCATTACATCGGGCCCCCTCCCCACACTGGGAATACAAGCTGGGTAACGTTTTGTTCTTTACCTCAAGGGGCTTATTGTCATAAAAGGGCGGGAAGAGATATCCAAATAGCTACACCGGTATTTACTGAGCCCTTATACTGTTCTGGGTGCTCTTTTAAGTGAATTTCCTCAGTTAATGTTCAACACCACCTGATGAAGTCACTTTTATTATCCCCTTCTACAGGGGAGGAGACTGAGGCCCCGAGAGCTTACGTTGTTCAAGGTTACAAAGCCAGTGAGGGACAGAACCAGCAAGTCAAGCTGAGGCAGTTTGGCTCCAGGGTCCAAGCTTGTAACCCCTGTATGCTGCTGCATTGATAAACATGTCAAAGGACAGTAGATACCATGATAGGATTCATGAAAGAGCAAGTGGTGAGCTTTAATGTGGGAAGGAAATAAGGAGGAAACATTTCAGGAAATGCTTTGGAGCTCCGAAAAACTATTTCAGTTTCTAAAAGGAAAATACCACGAGAAGGGAGAATAGGTAGACGTGTGCTCTCCGTATCCCCAATGTTGTAAATCCTGTTTGTTGAGAATATTTTATTTCTGGGGTACCTGCGTGGCTCGGTCGGTTAAACATCTAACTCATGATTTCGGCCCAGGTCATGATCTCACAGTTTGCGAGCTCGAGCTCTGCATCGGGCTCCACACAGGCAATGCAGACCCTGCTTGAGATCCTCTCTTCCTTTCTCTCTGCCCACTCCCCACAAATAATAAATAAATAAATAAATAAATAAATAAATAAATAATAAGTAAATAAATAACTTTAGAACATTTTATTTCCTCTCTACATCTGCTGTATCTATAGAAAGACTAATTGAGGTAGTCTTATCGGTCTTGGATTGTGGGTGAATCCACTGATGCATCAATCCCTGGGACACTGGAGCCATCAGGATGAGAAGGATGGGGCACCCGCAGTGGGAGAAAGGCCACGCTTGTGACCCTTTGTCTAGGGGCGGGTGAAAGCGTGTCACAAAGGAATGGGGGGTAATGTCACGAAGGCTTTCCTCCTAAGGGAGGCCCCTGAATCAAGAGCACACAAGATAAGACTCTGGAGAAAAATCTAGTTTTTTGTTAGGTCTGGGGAGACTGCTCAAGGAGTTCTGATCAGTAGATTTATCTGGAGAGGTATTCCAGAATGGCTAGTGTTAAATTCCACATTGCTTTAGGTCCTTGGCTGTCTGGAGGAGGATGCTGGTTAGAAGAAGAATCCCCTGAACTCATCAAGCAAAAAATAAGCACAGAAGTAGGTATGGACAATAGGGGGCAGAAGATCACAAGTGAGGATTAAAAAGCAGACCATCCCTGGGGCGTTAAAAAAAAAAAATCCTTATATATTTCTATACATTTTTAACAGACTAGGTTCTGGTCTTTGTTCTGTGACCGTCTGGATGGGTTTGTTTATACAAATATAAAAGCAGGAGCTGTAGAGATGTGAATTTCTCTGTTACAATGTCTTGGGCTGAAAGTAACACAAGATCCTTCCCCAAATGGACTTAAAGATTTTAAAATGTTTGCTCAGGAAACAAAGTCTAGAGGTAGATGGACTGCAGGGTTAATTGATTCAGCACTCAAGGAATTTAGTTTTGTTAATCAGTGTAAGTAATGCCACACGCTATGTATTAGTCTACGTGCGCTGTTGTAAGAAAATACCATAGACCGGGTGGCTTGAAAACCACAGACATTTATTTACAATTCTGGAGATTCAAGATCAGGGTGCCAGCATGGTCAGGTTCGGTTGAGGACCTTCTTCTGGGTTGCACACTACTGAACTCCTTGGATTCTCACATGGTGGAAAGAGAGAGGGCTAGCTCTCTAGTCTCTTATAAGGCACCAGTCCCATTCATGAGGGCTCTACCCTCATGACCTAATCACCTCACCAAGGCCCCACCATCAAATACCATAAGTTTGTGTATTAGATTTCAACACATGAATTGGGGAACGATACAGTCAGTCTACAACATGCTTTAACAAACTAGTCCCGAGATCTCCATGGCTTAACACAGTACAATACTACTACTCATTTGTGTAAGTACTCTATGAAAATAGATACTTTTATCACATCCAAGGACCTTGGCTTCATCTATGCTCTAGCTCTACCATCTTGAAGGCTTCAGAAGCACCCTAGCATGACCCAACCTGCAGATGGAGAAAGAGAAGGAATATGGAGGAACAAGCAGGACATTTTAGAGTCCAGGTCTAGAAGCTACAACTATCATAGTCTATGGATCAGGACCCAATTCTTTTGACACTGTCTAACTTCGTGGGAGGCTATTCAGTGTGATTTGCTATATGATTGGGAGGAAAAGGAAATGGGTTTGGTGAATTCGCTATGTTATTTCTATCTCATTGGTTCTTTCCATTTGTCTGCGGCCATTCTCAAAGTCACTTTCCTCCTCCTTCTGGTGGCAAGATGCCTGTAACAGTTTTAGGTGTCATATCAAACCATCATGGCTGAGGGAAGAAAAGAGACAATCTCTTTTTTGAGCTATCTCCTAGGAATGAGGACACTTTTCGTATGAGCCCCTCAGGAAACCTTCTCTCACCTGTCTCTTGGCCTGGATTGGGTCACCTGCCCCTACCTATGTTTGTCAATCACTTCTTTGATAAGTCAAGCCTGTCCTCAGAGTTGGGGATAGGGGAGGTCCTCTGAAGCACGTGGTTGCTTGGATAGATGAATCCCTAAGAATCTCAGGATTCTGTTAGGATTCAGTAGAGGGAAATGTCAATTATCCACGCATCAGGGTGGTGTATTCTGCAAACTTGGAAGGAACTAAATTGATTTCTCTGGGCAATGAGTGTAGAGGGCACTAAGGAGGTGGACTGGTGATCTGACAAGAGTTCTGATCTGGTTGTTCTCTTCATCCCTTGTCTTCTAGCAAATCCTTCCTTGCCCTCAGGGTACTTTTGTAGAAACAGGAAAAGGGCTGGATTTTTTCATCTGAGTTGACAAACAGCAAAAGAGAATATGGAAGTGGAAGCTGGTGATCGAGGAGAAATGAGAAATGGCCGAAACCATTGGGAAGGCATCATAAACCTTGGTGTAAGACTGATCTGCCTTTAATTCATTCTCTGTTTTTCTCTCTCTCTTCATCCTATCCATTCATTTGTTTATCCATCCCTGGTACTGGTTCATGTCCATGGTATATAAATGTTAACTCCCTGCCCTCAAGCAGCTCACAGACTGTGAGGGAGACATGCAAGTAGTCATAATATTGGGATCCAAGTGTTCACAAGATGCTTGAAAGCAGCACAGAAGTGTACTCAGTCCAGATTGACAGGTGACCCAGAAGGTTTCTGAAGGCTTAGTAGGAATAATGCACGCAGAATGGATAGACTGCAGGTGAAGAATGATAAGGTAAGGGGTCAGGAAAGTGAAAGGTACCTTAGGAATACTTTGAGTAGTTAATCATGGGCAAAGTCAGAACAATTGCTGCTAAATGCTATGAAGCATAACCAGGGGCTTGTTAAAATGCACTTAATGGAACCCATCACAGAGATTCTAACGAGTGAATCTGGGGTGAGATCCAGGAAACCAGCATTTTAAAGAAAAGTCCCCAGGTAACTCTAAGGACAGGTCATTCTACAATCCACTATGAAACAAGGGTGTTGTGTGATGGGCTGGACGCTCGGAGAAAAAAAGCCGTGGTCTGTTGCTACTCAAAATGTGGTCCTTGAAGTCCTGGAGTGTCACCTGGAGCTTGTTAGAAATGCAGAATCCCAGACCTCACTCTAGACCTTCTGAATCAGAACGCACATTTTAACAAGCCCCTTAAGCAGTCTGATGAACATTGCAATTATTAACGCACCTCTGTGGAATTTGGGGGGCAGGTGCTACAAGTAAGTGGTCTTGTCGTTACTGGTTAGTTGCTGTATCTACTAAGTGATCGCAAGCCACTGAAAAGGTGCGGTTTAGGGAATGGTGTGGTCAGATTTGTTCTTTCAATTGGAGACACTAATCGAGTATTTCTGTTTTGCTCAACATTCTCCCTATATTTTCCCTTTCTCTGTGTTCCCGAAAGTAGCCGGGCCTTTGACTTTTCCTTCAGCCTAGGTTTTTACCTCCATGATTGAGAACCAGTGTTGCCTGAAGACAATGCTATTCTTGCCTTTTTGAAAGCCTAAGCTTGTAAAAGATATGGGACCAAGGGTCCTAGCTTATAGAGCCGAGGGAGAGTGTTTGAGGTCAAGGATAGAGAATAAGGGAGTATTCCTAGGAATTTGGACGTACCTAAATGTGGTGAAGCTCACTGGGGACTGAGATGGGGCAGATCCATCCAATGCCCTATTCCTGGGTTGGGGAAGAGTGATGTGTACACAGCAAACCCAGAAAAGGACCATAAGCTGAAGGGGTCTAAAACTAGTCCAAGATGGCTATGTCCCCAGCAAAGCATGGCAGCCATAGAGTCTCCTTGGAGCAGTGTGCATAGATGCCCTAGCAGATAAATAGACACGTCACCCTCTTGCTTGGGGTTGGGTAAGACCTGGGGAACCGGGTGTTTCTGGGAGGGCAGAAACACCAATGATGACCGAGAATTTCCTGAATTCTTGAAAAGCTAAGCACTGGGAGTTAGACGATTTGATCTAAATGAATAAAAAACATAGAATTTCTTGTCGTCTTGAAGTGAGAGGTGAGATGCGACATTTAGAATGTTCCCCATAATGCTTCTTTTGTTGTGAATTTCAGGAGAGGCAAAAAATTATAGTGATGTGAACACGGTGGGTTTTTTTTTCTTAGAATGAGAAAAAAATCACAAGTAACACATTTCAAAAAGCTGATAGATACCACAGACATCACACAAAATCCAGAAAAAGAGCATTATACTTTTATTAGTTAACTGCCTGACATATCTCCATAGTTGAAGAACTTTTCATATGATATCTTATCATATTTTTTTCATAGTTTATTTATTTATTTTGGGAGAGAGGGAGAAAGAGAGGGAGATAGCGTGCAAACAGGGGAGGGACAGAGAGGGGGCTGGGGGAGAGAGAATACCGAGTAGGCTCCATGTTGTCAGTGCAGAGCCTGACGTGGGGCTCGACCTCATGAACCGTGAGGTCATGACTTCAGCCAAGATCAAGAGACAGACGTATACCTGATTGAGCCACTCAGGCACCCCTCATATTGTTTTTAAGGAGAGAATAGAAAGATATTAGAGATTCAATCTCTTCTCTCGCATATTTGATCAAAATTTGATTTTTACTATTTGTGGCTTATAACGGTTATTTTCACCTTCACACATAGCAAGATCATACATTGAAAAAAATGTTTTAAAAATTGTTGTCAAATTTGGGAAAACCTCTATTTCTTCCATATTGTAAGCTATACGAATAGACAGAGTGTTTTTCATATGAGCCTCTGGCTCTATATGTTTCAATGTTTTTTTTTTTTTTTTCTTTTTAACATGTTTGTGCTGTCAGTTACTACAGGACACATTCATACTGAGATATGGCCTCCGGCTCAGGGCCTGCACATCACTACATGGAAACGACTATGAACCACATAAATACAATTTACTAAACCCAAATTAAATCTGTCTCCAACTTTAACACAATTCCAGAGGTGCTCATGGCCATTCCAGTACTTCAAATGAAAACAGAAGTGTGAAGGAAGCCACATGGAACGAGACAGAAACACAGGGTGCTCAATGGCAGAGCTTAGACTGTTGCCTCACCTTCTCAGTAAAGCAGAAACCTTCAAGAAGCCATCGGAGCTCTCTCCCTCTTTGACGTGGGAAGACTCAAGACAACGCATGCTGTAGTCATTGGTGCTGCCACGTTCCCATCATCCATCTGCCCTCTTTTCTCAGCTGTAAGTAACATTTCCAATAATGTTGGATGTGCTCCCCCCCCCCTTTATCATTTTGTAGTTCTAGAACGACAGGATTGTAGGAATTCTAAACTTGCAGCAGTTTTCAGCCTTTCTGTTTTCCATCAGGCAGCGCTTGACTCTTGCTTGGTGGAATATCCAGGGCCTCCTTGCACATTTGAGTTTGGTATTATCTTTGAGTATCTCTCATATCTTCTACCGGGTGGTTACCCTGTCTCTCTGGTTCTTGAGTTAAGGATGACCAATACATGCATGCTTATCTGGGGCCAGCTCTATGGATGACATCACATACGTTAATGCCTGCATTCATCTTACAACTACATATATGTGTAAAATGTCATCTCTTCCATGAATCCACTCTCTCGTTCTCTCCAAGAGCAAAGGGATCGTGCTCTTCTGAATCTCCCTTCCTGTCGACCGATAGTAGCTGTTCTCAACCTTGGCTACGCATCAGAATCACCTGTGCGTTGTTTAAACCAATCACAAACAGGCAGGAATTTACCCCCAGTACATGGAATCGGCATCTCGAGAGGTGGAACAGAGGTATCTGCATATTTTTAAAAACTCTCCAAGTGATTCTGATGCACATTGATAGCTAAGTGCCACTGGTCCCTGTCTCTTGGGGGCTACTTATTCTTCCCCCCCTTGTGAAGCCGTTTTCTGTGGATGTCACTCTTCTCTCTTTCTGGATTTAAAACTCGGGATCTTATCAGTCTGTGGCCCCTTTCCTAATAGTTCCTCCACCCCAACACATGTACACAGTCTCTTTCGGTGCCGTATACAAAATAGGTAATGAAAAAAAATAGGTAATGATTGTGTTGACAAATGTGATTATTATCCTACGTTTAACAGTACTAAATACTGCAGCCATAGAAAAACGTGCACGGCATCTGATAAAGGAAGTAAAATAATCTTAACATCCCAAATTTTTAATTAAGGCAAAAGTTGCAAACATCGAAGCCCTAAAAAGTTCATTGAAGAAGACTTCAATGAAATTTTAAGTTTAAGTAAAAAAAAAAAAAAAAGCTTTTTGAAATTGCAGAAACCTTTCATGTTCTTTAACAACAGATCAGTAAATATCGGCCACTCAGAAAAGACAAAAAAACCCCATACATTCGGTGTCCCTTCCAAGAGAAATCCTGTCATTTCTGTCCAGGGCAGGCTACTTGATGTATGAAGTGTGTTCCAGTTTACTTCATGAGATAGTCAACCTGGCCTTTCAACTGGGCCCAGCTGGAGATCTGCATGTGACTCCAAGATGAACAAAATGCACACACGCCTTTCCAGCTCACTCTTATCTAAAATGCCACCAGGAATTATTCCTCTGGCTGAAAGCTCGGTGCCATGATCGAAATGCAAATCCTAGCTAAGAATGTCCTGCTTTGCTTCCCTGAACACTGCTACTGTCTTGTTAAATTCTCCCAGAAGCCTGGGAAGAAAGGCTTTACAGATGAAGAAACTGACAGAGTGAAGTGTTGGATTTGAACTCAGACCATCTTGGGGTTTATGGGCTCTGCAGTCTACCAAGATTTTAGGAACTACTGTGATTCATCAAGCTTTTGCAGTCACTTCTCTGCGTGACCACGTCTGATCAGCTGCACGGCTGAGATTTAGTTTTGATGGGTGGAGGGAATTGCTGGGTCCAGAATTGGTGTGCTTGGGAAGGGGGGTGCCAAGGATCAAGAAAGGGGAGCCTCATAGTAGAGAGGTGAGAAAAGTTCTTAGTCTCTCCTGAAAAATGTGACAAAATGGACCTTCCCAGTCTCATCTTGTGACGGTCTCCTTCCTGCTTATTTGATTTTAACTCTGTGTTTATGTCTTTATTGATTTTCACCTTTCCCGTGTCTCCCATTGGAAATGATTCTCCTCTGCTTCCCCCCTAGTCTCCTAGCCTACTGCTATCAGGGTCCCCTTCTTCATGGAGAGTGAAAGTTCTTCAGGGAAACCTGTCCCTCCTGCTTAACTAGGCAAGACAAACCTATCACAATCACAACCTCTTAGAGCACTTTTGCTGGTCTGTCATGGAACCCTGATGGGGTTCTGTGTGAAACAATAGACCAGCAGGGGGCACACTTAAAACAAAAACAAATACTACAAACGAAAACCGAAAACCAGGAATAAAAGATAAATGGAAAGGGGGCTTCTGGTTCTTCAAGACATGGGGAATGTCCACAGCCTTAGGCAAAGCTGAAACTCCTGGCCTGGGTTAAAAAGAGCTTGTCAGAAAGCAAAGTCTGGCCTAGGAGGGGATGAGTCAAGGGTGGAGAAGAAAAGCACATGGACTGGTTTTTTAGGCCCCCCTACTATGTACTCAATCCCCAGACATCTATCATAGGCCAATGTGTCTATCTTGAGATGATCACGGAGGTGGGTCTGGAGTTTACAAACCCAATGGAAGTGGAACAATTCTCAGAAGTGCTGTCACTGGAAGGGTGACGAGTACACTTCCAGAGGCTAGTTTATGGTCTCTTTGTGTGTCATCTTATCTCAGAGGTCAGCTTGGCTGCATCCTCTCTGCTTCAGTGATTTATAGAACATCCAAAGTTTTCTGGATCATTTTCCTACCAATATCTCGCCCAGAGAGCTGAGTAGTGGCTAATCAAGAGAAAAATACCCAGGCCCAATTTTTGAGGGAGGAGTAAGGATTTGTGCGTTGATATTAGGGTTCTGCCCTTACATTACTTATTCTTTGCAAGTAATCTTTTGCAAACCAGAAGCACTGACCATCAATTTTATGAGATACACTGCTCAGAAGTCTCCAGAGCATGCCACCATTTTTTTTTTTTAATTCTCTGATCTGTCTCATTGAGTTTAGTTTTAGGTTGTGATTGGAACTCCTAATTAATCTCTGCAAACATGGAGATGTGGAAAGGAACTCAGCAGAAAAGCAATTAAAGAGCTCTCTATGATTGTTTTTCCCGTTAACCAAGTCTATTGAAATCACTAGGCCAGCTGTGGCAAGTCTATTTAATAACTTTCTTTTCATTTCCTGATTTCTTACTCAGTTTCTCCTGAACTCCTCATTCCTGGACAGCCTGGATTATTGTTTGCTATTTCCGTCCATATGCTACTTTAAAATAATCACATGTGGATTTATGTTGAAGTCTGCCCCTTAGAACTGATTTCCTTGGCCAGCAGTTAGCAATGATGGAAACCAGTGTAACAAAGGCCTGAGATAAATGATGAAGGATATAAACAAGAAATGCATCTTCCCCTCCCCAGCATAATGTTCAATAAGGTGCTGAAATAATAAATTTTATTTTTAATTAAAAATAAATCTTTCCCCGAAAACGCCCCTCATGTAGCGAGGCACAAGGGGGCAGTGTTACGTCAAATTACATTAAATTAAACTTCACGAAGATGTGATTCCTTGTGGAAACTTGGAGGGATTAGATTAATCATGATGTTGGAAATGAGAATCCCTTGCTAGTTACCGAAAGAATGTGAATTATGCGAGAGGAAAGTTCAAAACCCATCTTCCAGTGCTCAGATCCATGGACCATGCTTCATGTTAGCCAATAGACAGATCTGAGAAGAGGTGAGAGATTAATCTTCAGCGACTGAGCCTTATCAGGGACTTTGCAGGCCATGACACTCTTGAATCCATTCTTAATGGCCTTTGGATTTTAAAAGTCATGACAATATTTATAATTTGGTATTGTTCTAGAGAGCTCTAGAGAGATGGTGCTAGGCCAAAGAAAAGGTAGGGGGTGGGCGGGGGGAGATAGTTGAGAAAAAAAAACCTCATTATTGCAAAGGTTTTGTATCTCAGTGTTCTAGGGTCAGTGGACTTCAGGTCTTCCCTTAAGCATCTGGGCAGCTGAATGTGATTCAAGCTCCCAAGATGCATTAGTGTTTCAGGTTCTACAAGGTGCTAGCCAAGGCGTATGATTGGCCTTGAACCAAGTGGTCTTCATTGTGTGGGCTTTGTCCCTATTTGCATGCCTCATATTCTTCTGGTATCTTCCTCCTTCCCTCTGGTTATCATGATTTTGTTTTCCCTCCACAGGATACTTCCATCTACTCCTTGATGATTCCTCAGAAAGTCTCTTCGTCATCTTGTGCTTCATTTCTACACCTATAGAAATTGGTCAGAATGAAACTATAAAGTTTACACATGAAATAAAATGAGGTGAGTCTTTAGCATAATGACTGGCACATCTGTTTTTTAATAAATGGTAAATACTTGTATTATCACTCTGTTTCTTTCAGTCTGTGATATGAATGATATCACTTCTCTCATAATTTTAAGGTATTTTCAGCATCAAAATATCCTTATTTTTTTTTAATGTTTAATTTTTTTTTTTTTTTGAGAGTATGAGAGTGAGAGAGAGAAAGCACAAGGAGGGGAGGGGCAGAGAGAGAAGGAGACACAGAATCTGAAGCAGTCTCCAGGCTCCAAGCTATCAGCACAGAGCCAGATGCGGGGTTTGAACCCACGAACTGTGAGATCATGACAAGCTGAAGTGGGACGCTTAACTGACTGAGCCACCCAGACACCCCTAAAAAATTTTTTTAGAGAGATTTACTAAAATTAGGTTGATTCTGTAATTGCTAACTTATCATTCAAGCTGGGACACCTTTGAAAGTGAAAGGTACTGCTATTAATAATTATGCTAGAATAACAGGCATAAAGCTGGACTATCTTAGCCAAATCACGATGAATGGTCATGGTATTATACAGGTTTTGCTGAAGCAATAAATTCAGGTTAGAAATGCAGGAAGCCTGTCAAATGAAGCTTTATGATCCAAGCATGCAATGAGAAATGTCCATTGCAGGAATTGCGGAGAGAAGGAAACATAGCCGTTGGAATCCTTTACCCAATGTCACTGGAATAGAAGCTCTATCCTTATGGTTTTTAGTATGAAAGTCTCCAATACAACAAGAAAACCATGCCTATGTCAAGCCTCCAGCCCAATGCTTCTTAGAATCTAGGGCCTGTTTCTCCTGAACCTCTCTCTCTCTCTCTTTTTTTTTTTCAGGCCAGTTTTCATAGCCCTGAAAGTTGGGTGGGGAGTTTTGATTATTTCCTAGCACCTGGAGAGTTTGCAGGTCCTGTTGGGTATGGAGCTAGGCCTAGGGATAGGATACCATTGAAATATCACCTACTCAGGGTAGGACTGTGGGAACTCAGGCCAACTCAGTGCCCCACCTCCATGGTGCCATTAGGTTCTGATTACATTAGATTCTGATCACATTACATTCTGTGTATTGTCTATTGAGGACAAGAAAATCTGTCTCATTCATCATTGTCACCAACCTATGAGGACAGCGCCTGGCACATAGTTCAATGTCCTTGAATTAAGAAGGAAAGAAAATAATGATGTAAGCCCCTGAAGAGTTGGAAGGAAAAGCTGCCAACACCCAGAAAGGACACACAGGATCCTTCCAAGGATCCAATTTTTATAATTATAAAAATTATAATTATAGCAACTAACCATTTATTGTGCTCTTACTATGTGCCAGAGCTTGCTAAGCACTTTACCTTGTGATTTCATTGAATCTTTACAATAGTCTTATTTCCGTATTATAGAGGGGGAAACTGAGGCGCAGAGATTTTGACAGCTTGCCCCAAATCATATGGCTGCTAAGTCAATTTAGACAAATGTGAAGGCTTCAGACAGAGCTGCCAAACGAGTTTCTGGGAGGTAAAACAAGGCAGGGGCTCTCCAAGGTGGGTGAGTGGCACTTCCATACTAAAGCTAACATGAAACCATCATTAACCCAAAATTCTATGATCATTTCCTTCTAAAACACGTAGACCTATCCATCAAGACATTTACCTGTTCTTTCTCTGTTCTCTGAGAATCTTTTTTTCCACATAGTTTGGACTCTGGTGACGTCTCCACTTTTAAATGATTTCTCTCTGGAGAGGTTACTTGAGTTCCTTAAAAAAAAAATCCAATACTGACTTAGCAAGTGCCACTTGCCACAACTGGTAATGCTTGTGGGGTTGGTGCAAAGGGTTTTGAGTAGTTAAGAAAGATTTCCTCTAAGTAGAGAAGAGAAGTCATTTACTTCTCTGGTGGGTATTTGCTGGTGAATTCGCACTAATCCTACTTGTCTATTACAGCTTCTCCTTGGGCACTTCCTGAGAGCCAGGTACATTTGCCCCTTTCCTTTGCCTCACAGATTAATGGGCAGTGATCTGCCTTACAATGTGCTGGCTCCTTGCATCCCTCCTGCTGAGTCAGAAACAATCTGCTAATAGGACAGATTCTAGCCTTTTGCAAAGATTCTTGCCTGCTGTTTTGACACCATTCCAGGACATGTTGTTGGTGGGTAGGAAAGAAGGAGATACGGGCAATTGGAATTGTTTTCCCAATATTATTTTGTAGCCCAGATATCTTAAAAGAGCGAGCACATTGTGTTTGGTGTGTGTTTGGTGTGTTTAATTGATCATTGTAAACAACAACAAAATCAATATTTTTAGTCTGCTCTGATTGTATGCTTGACAGATCCTATTTAAGAATGGTCTAGGAGGTAAAACTTTATAGTTAAAGCTCCCTGCTATTTAGAGGATGGAGTATTTTTTTCCTGCACAGCATCTGTTTTATATCCCTCAGGATGATCTAGGTATTGATGCTATAGCAAACAACCCAGTATCTTAATAATGCCTAACAAGAAAGGTTTATTTCTTTCTTAGATGCATGTCTATGGTGGTTTGTCTGGGGGTTATTCTTAGACATTCTCTCCGAGACCCGGGTTGGGGAGGTTTTATCTAAATGCATGCTTCCTTGGTCACTGCAGTAGTTTGAATAAAATATGGAGAATCAGATATAGGCCTACAAAGCTTCTTCCAGTAGTGACACGAGCTCATATTTTGTAGGCCAAAGCAAGCCACTTGTCCACATCTAAATTCAAAGAAACTGGGAAGTATAAACTTATCATGTGCCTTGAAGGCAGAAAGCTAAAAATACTTGGTGAACAGCACTAATGGCCTCCATACCTTCTTTTTTCCCATCAACTTGTTATCATGGAAATTACAGACGCATAGAAATATTGAAAAGTTATATCTTGGAGTGAACATCCATATACCTTCTACTCCTAGACTCAACGATGGTTCAGTATGGGCATACTTGGACTCTTCTCTTTTTGTCTTTGTCTATCTGTTGGCCTGGCTCTTTCCACTTTGTGTGTGTGTGTGTGTGTGTGTGTGTGTGTGTGTGTGTGTGTGTGTCTGGCCCTCTCATAATGGTAAAATACATGAGTTTTGCTTTGAGAAACAGATTTCCCATCTTTTTTTTAATAAATTTTTAAAAATGTTTTTATTTTTGAGAGAGAGAGAGAGAGAGAGAGAGAGAGAGAGAGAGACTGACCAGGGGAGGGGTAGAGAGTGAAGGAGCCACAGAATCTAAAGCAGACTCCAGGCTCTGAGCTGTCAGCACACAGCCTGATGCAGGGCTTGAAGTCACGAGCCATGAGATCATGACCTGGGCCGAAGTCAGATATTTAACTGAGTGAACCACACAGGCACTCCTAGATTTCTCCTTTTTAATCATGTAATTGTAGGACACTGACAACTTGACTTCTCCCAAGCTCCCTTGTAGTTGCTGCAAGAAGAGACTCTTCTTCCTTGTCTGGCTCGTGCGTTATGAGGAGGTGGTGTTCGAACTGCTGTGGCCAGTTTGCCACAGCACAGTTTGCTGTGGCCAGTCCATGAAGAGAGAGCTAGGAACCACTAAGGGCTCAGCATGGGAAGCCTGAGGGGAAAGCCAACAAGGGAGGAATCAGACTAAAGCGAGAGGAAGGAATAGGTCCTTGATGGTGATGTTTGAGTCTACTCTGAAATCAGGTTTACTTCTGGGCTTTTCATATGGGTGAGAAAATAAATAGCCTTTTTAATGTCTACGAATGTAAGTAAGAGACTGGAGGAGAAGACCCCTGTGAACACCATGGCACCTAAGTTGTGTTATGTGATACGTGGCTTGTGAATGATGACTGACTACATAAAACTCGTCTAGCACATCTGCCTTCCTCATCTACCATCACCCATTTCATGATAATACAGAGTTACCATTTGTATAAACAAAACTGTCCTCATCTAGGCTTTTGATTTCTTATATTTTTCAGGATATTTGAAATTGCAAGTGGCCAGTAGAAGCCAAACGTGGCTCATGTAATGGGTAAGCCTGGTGGTGGTTCATGCTTCAGGCATGACTGGCGGAATCCGGGGGTTCAAATGATGTTTCCCTCATCCTGCATGTGGGCTGTCCCCTCAAGGTAGGGAAAAAATGAGCTCTAGCCATCGCAGAATCACACTGACCCAGTTAAACTGTCCCAGAAGGAAGAGGTACTTCTCTCCACCTGTGTCCATATATGCCTTCAGGGAAGGTGCCTGCTCAGATCACTTGCTCTTCCTCTGTCCATTGCCATTGCAGAGGAATCCTGGAATAATTTTGTTCTCGTGAGCAGGGACGACATGATTGACCACACGTGAAATAGGTGGTGATGGTGGCGGCTGTCACTTCCAGAAATAAGGGTGCCAGTTAGATGAAAGCAATGGGATCCTCTCCATCCACCCGCGTACCCATGCAGCCAGCTACCCAGACAAGTGGGCAGTCATTCACTGACAGCGTATTGTAGCCATCGCAGTATGCTAAGCCATGTCTGAGATTCCTAAGGACAGTGAGACACAACTCACAAATCAAGACGGCGCAAGGTCAGAAGGGCTAAGCGGGTAAGGGAGACGGTGGAAAGCCTACGAATGTTCAGCTGAAGGAACTATTCCCTATAGCTAGGGGAAATTGAAAATGACTTCTCAGAGATAGCATAGTGATGAAGTGCATGTGTTACTGGCACTTAAAAACTAGGGTTTGATTCGTGGCTCCTCTAGTTATTAGCTGTGTAACATTGGCACTCTTTAGATTCGCTTCACTGTCTCCAAAAGGGGAGTAAGATAGGATCTGCCTCATAGGGACATGGTGTGGAGATGAGGCACGTGTGAGCTTTTAGCATCACGCCTGGCGTGAAACAAAAGTTCAACGAATGGCAGATGTCATGGTTTTGTTGCAGTGGTTTTGAGAGCTTTATTTGAAAAGTTGCACCTGGAAAAGAAATGTGGCATCCTTAATGACATTTGTGAATGTCCTGAGGGTACCGAAAGCTGGCACGATCACGAAAACACCCGTGTCTTGTTTGTAGGAATGAGGGAGGACAGCGTCCCTGCTTTCCATGATGGACAGTAGCCGCATGGTGGGTGGCAGCTGGATTGTGTCATACCCAGTTGTGTGCCTGAGACTGTGCGTTTCCTACTGAAGAGGACAAAGAGACATCTAAAGAAAAATAGACGTGAATCATAGGGAAAAGGGCACTGGGTCTGTTTTGGATTAGTGGAGAGGAAATGGGTGGAAAACATTTGGTTGTTTGAGCATAAGAAGAGCTTATTAAAAAGTCCTAGGTTTGTGTGTTCTCCAGAATGTTTCTTCCTAGTAATAAAGCCTGCGAAGTCATGTGACTCAGGAAAAAAGATGTAAATTGGATTTGGAAGAACAGGCTTTAGCCTTGACCCGACCAGGTTCTGCTTTGTGAATGGGGGAAAACTCACCTAGGGTGGTCAGCCTCATTTTCCCCACCGGCAATTCAGGGTGATGCTCTGCCTTCCTCGCAGGGTTTCAGCGGGCATGCAGGGGAATCAAGTGACTTAATGAAATATACGTTGTTGGAGGAGTCGTTAGCACTATGGGACAGTGCAAGGACTATTAGGCACAGGGTACAAAGGAGTGTGTAGTGAAGCCAAGATGGCACCAGGACCCCATATCGCAATGTGGGGCTTTTCTACCTGGGGTGTGTACCAAAGCCTGGAATTCATAGTCCCGTCTTTCGGGATGACTTCTTTGCCATGAGGACATTTTGATATTGTGTTTTTCATTTCGTTGAAAATCTAACAAAACAACGTAAGCATGTTCTACATCATCTGGTTCCCCTTATAAACAAGTATTGCCATGCAGGGCCAGTGCCCACATTTGCATTGGTGTTTATAACTGTGTTGGGGTCAAGAAGAACTACTTTGATTGTCCCAGGCTAAAGAGTGAAGGCAGACTTTATACACAAATTATAAATCCCTGCCAAGAAAAGGCTATGTAATATCATGGGGTACTGTAGGAGCAACGCGAGGAAATTTGCAAGTGGTGATTTAGGGTCAGCAAAAGCCTCTCTCATATTACGATTTGCATTAGTATGAATTTTTAGTTTTGTTTGGATTTACTTGTTTATAGTCATGATATTTATCAGTAAAAGAAAGGCTCGCCTGGTTTTTTATTGGTATTGTGTTAATCTTGTAATAACAATAATTATCACTTTAAATTTTTTTTTAATGTTTATTTATTTTTGAGGCAGAGAGAGACAGAGCATGAATGGGGGAGGGGCAGAGAGAGAGGGAGACACAGAATCCGAAGCAGGCTCCAGGCTCTGAGCCATCAGCCCAGAGCCCGACGCGGGGCTCGAGCTCACGGGCGGCGAGATCGTGACCTGAGCTGAAGTCGGACGCTCAACCGACTGAGCCACCCAGGCGCCCCAATAATTACCACTTTCAAAGTTATTTAAGCAAAGTTTGGGGATTGGCATGATTTTTTTTTCATTAAAAATGACGCTTATGATATTTGTTTGAGAAACGGTATTGTTGAATGTAAAAGCTTGCGCTTGAAATAAGCACATGAAAAAATGCTTAATATTATTGGTTACTGGAGGCATGCAAATTGAAACCACAGCACAGTATTACCACATGTCCATCAGAGTTGTTACAATGAAAAAGACTAACCCATACCAAGTGTTGGTGAGAATATGGAGCCAGTAGAACTCTCGTGTGGTGCTGGGAAGAGTGAAAAATGGTGTAGTCACTCTGGAAACCAATCTGGTAGTTTCTCAAAGAGTTAAAGACAATTAATGTATGACCCAGCCATTCCACTCCCAGTTTTTTATGCCAGAGAACTGAAAGCATATATTCACACAAAGATACTATCTGAGTGCTCATAGCCGTGTTATTTGTAATCGTCTCAAACTAGAAATAATCTATATGTTCATCAACAGGTCAGTCGATTAACAAATGGTGGGATAGCTGTACAATGGGTTATTATTCAGCAGTAGAAAGGCGTGAACCATTGATACACCCTACAACATGGATGTATCTCAACATCAATGTGCTGAGTAAAAGAAAACAGCCAAAAAAGGTACACAGTTTATGGTTGCATTTATATAAAACTCTAGAAAATGCGAATCAGGGTGTATGTAGGGACAGAAAGATCGGTGGTTGCCTGGGGGTGGGGTGGGCTCAGGGAGAGAGGGATGACAAAAAGCATGGTAAAGTCGGGGAGAAGGATCAAATCTTTTCTTGATTGCGGCCATGATTTCACAGATGTAGAAAATTCACAACTCACCACCTCATCCCCTTTAAGTACTCATATTTATCTTATGTCAATTATAGTTCAATAAAGGTGTTAAAAAAAACCCACAGTGTCCCAAAACTTGCCACCAGGCAGGCTTGGTTTTCAATGTCAGCTTTGCCTCTCACTATTAACGTCAGCGTGGGGAAATTACTTCATTTTTTGAGCGTCAGATGTGAAATGGATATACTACCTACCCCAGAAGGCTGTCATACAATCAAGTGAAATATATGTGCCTTCTAGCAAAGTACTCAGTACGTACTGAATACCCAGGACGGGGTATTATCCCCACCCTGGAGTGGGTATTGTACCTAGCAGAAAGCAATGTGGGTCATACGCGTAAACATCTACTCTCTGATTTCTGGAGATCATAGCACATTCCATGTACTTCTGTGAGTACTTCATTATAAATGTACTGCCTTCCACCTAAGAATCTTGTATGCATAGATACTAACAATAAAAGCACCCACTGCCCAGGCTGCATGCTATGTTAGGGCAAACAGAATCTCCGGGCGTGAGAACCAGGTATCAGTGTTTTGAAAGCTCCAAGGTGACTCAGCTGTACAGGGACATGAGAGAACTCCATCTCTGTGCTCCTCAAAGTCTCATCCTTAGACCAGCTGCATAGCATGTGGCAGTTTCTTAGACATGCAGCATCTCAGGCCCAAGCCAGATCTGCTGAGTGAAAAGCTTCATTTTTAACAAGAACCCCAGGTGATTTGTGTGTACGTGAAAGATTGAGAAGCAATAGGAGGGATGATCCTAGGGGGTCTTTCTGTCAAACACTGTGCCAAATTTTTTAGTATGGTGTGATAATATCCCGTTTTAAATCTTATTGGGAAGAATCAAGGGGACCAGAAGATTACACCTCAGAGAGAGAGGAAGTTCAGTGAAAAATTTGCTAGAGGCATTGCTTACTTCCCAGAACAGAAGGCCCTCAATTAGGCCTTTAGAAAATGATAATCTGGGATGACTGGGGACGAATTGACCTCAACAGAAACTCTGTATTTATATACTTACCAAATGGCTTCATTTATGAGGTTCATTTTCAGTCACTTTCCAAATGCTGCAATTAACACTTAATAAATTTTCCTTTCAGAAACCTGATTTCATGGGCCAATGTTTTAGTTAGATTGTAACCAATCAAACTAAATTGTCTGAGTGCTAGGCTTTGTGCAAGAACTTTTACTATACTGTCTCATTTAACCCCCATATAAGCCTAGGAAACAGTTACCATCAGGAAACTCATTTTTGTAAATAAGGGCAACATGCTATAGGGAACTCAGTGACTTGCCCAAGGTCCCATCCGGCTGGAAATTGGCAGCACAGGGATTTGAATCCATGTGTGTGTAGATCAAAGCTTTTGTGGGGCGCCTGGGTGGCGCAGTCGGTTAAGCGTCCGACTTCAGCCAGGTCACGATCTCACGGTCCGTGAGTTCGAGCCCCGCGTCAGGCTCTGGGCTGATGGCTCGGAGCCTGGAGCCTGTTTCGGATTCTGTGTCTCCCTCTCTCTCTGCCCCTCCCCCGTTCATGCTCTGTCTCTCTCTGTCCCAAAAATAAATAAACGTTGAAAAAAAAAATTAAAAAAAAAAAAAAAGCTTTTGTGTGTGCCAAGGCTAATCATAAAGAGATAAGTGAAGAGTATGATTCTGGAGTTGGCCCACAATATAATAAGGATTCCAGTTCCTGGGGTTCCTGGGTGGCTCAGTCAGTGAAGCGTCAGACTCTTGATTTTGGCTCAGCTCGTGATCTCACAGTCGTGGGATCGAGCCTTGGGGTCGAGCCCTGTGTCCGGCTCAGTGCCGAGCGTGGAGCCTGCTTGGGATTCTCTCCTTCCGTCTCCCTCTGCCCCTCCCACACGTGTGTGCATGTGTGCTCTCTCTCAAAAAATTAAAAAAAAAAAAAGAAAAATACATTTAAAGAAACATAGAAAAGGAGGGAAGGAAGGATGGAAGGAAGTCAGAATGACTTTGCTGCATATAACATGACTGTGAGGCAGGAGAGAAGATTCATAATGCTCCAGCGGACTAGCAGAGATCAAGTAATAATTCTTATGGACAGGAGCACAGCATTCAACCTCCCCCCAGCCCCCCCAACTTAGAAGGCTCGGAGTAGGGAAAATAATGTAGATAGGAAGGATGGAGTTGTAGGAGAGATGGAAGCATTGATCACAGAATGTGCCCGCTTTACATCTTTGCCTAAATTGAGTGATACGTGTAACTATCATGTCTGGCACATGGCCTGACATCTAATAGCGCTTAAATGGCCACCATCACTAGACCCAAGGACAGATCCATTGTTACTGTTTTCTCTCAAACAAGAGCCTCTGTAGAAACCAGCTATCTTCTCTTTTTCCGAAAGAAAGTCACTTCAAACTAGAAGCTCAGCCCCACCCAGCACGATCCTAACTTTATATCAAAGGTTATGAAATACCTCTGTGCAATTGCTCTCCTGTAATTCTTTTCTTTATCTAATGTAATTTTTACTGTCACTGAGTTTTAAACATACCTCTTAATTAAACAAGAAACACATATTTTTGTGGAAAAAGAGAAACACGTATAAGCAAAGCTAAGGAAAAAAACCTAACTCCAATCTTTTGCTGTTTAGTATTTAGGTAATGGACAATGTTACTATTATAAATAGTGCTGACATGGCCATTCCCATCTGCAAATATTGTGTATATCCTTTATTATTTCACTAGGATATATTCTGCCAGTGGAACCATCAAAGCCAACTGTCACCGGTTTTGGTTGTGACCTCTAGCACTAGATTTGGGGGAGAAACCCCAGGTAGAAACTTACCTCTGTCATTGGGGGAAATGACTTGAGAAGTGGTGAGAATGTGCCCTTTCTGATTTATACCTACGTTTTCCTGAGACTGAGTCTGCTCTGGGGTGTCTCAGAGGTAACATTTCAAAATGGTATTTGGGAAACGCACCTAAGAAAAATGCCCAAGGACTGCATTTTCAATTCCTCAGATTTTCCCCCAGGGTTTCCTGCATAGCTGCCTTTGGGCTCCAAGTCTGAAATGCCAATAGGAACCGTGATCTCTCTATTGAGTACAAAAGTTTCTTCCTTCTTCAAGAGAACTCAGACTACTATTTTAGGCACTTTTGCACAGCTTGAATTGTGGAAAATTGTATCATTTTACCATCAACAAAGACAAAGGCGCTCATATTGGTCATCCCAGTGATTAACAGAGCATCAGCACGGACAGATGCCAGATCTAAGCCAACCAATCACACTCAAAGTATTTTCTCTAAAAGCAAAGTGAAAATTAGAAAGAAAATCAATTCTTTTCACTCGGAAAAGAAAGGACATAGACGAACATTGTGGGGCTTACCATTGGGAAAAACTCACCTCTGTCTACCAAGATAACATGATCAGTGATGGATGAGTTCCCCACAAGCTGAGGAAAAGACGAGCATCTTGGAGGTCCTAAATCAATTTGGTGTTAAGGACCTCAGATTATTTGTGCTGCCTTCAAATTACCTATAAGGAGAGAGATGTAGCTGCTGACTTGGAAATTAAGGCTTTAAAATATTCTCCAGTGGTTCTTGGGGGGAATTCTATAACATGTTTGTAGCAGTGTCTCCAGTTTTGTGGCCCAAAATGGACCTCTAGCCTCAACACTCAGCTGACTTGTGTTTTTGCAAGGCTCTCAAGTGTCCAGCAACGAAGAGAGGTAGTCTAACCACATAGCAAAATAGGATTCCCGTTGTCAGCCTCTTGTGTATAGTATTTGGCCAGCTGAGATGTTTTAATCGTGTGATCTTTATAAAACACTTACGTGGAAAACCTGAACCTACAAATGTGTTAGACATGGCAAACTAATTTTTTTGTGAGATGGGCAGATATGTAAGGCACTTCACAAGAGGATGGCCACGTGGACAATCAGTATTTGCAAGTATTTGAAAGGTGCCCAACATCATTCATGACCATAGAAATGCAAATTAAAACCACAATGAGATGCCACTACAAATCCACCAAAATGAACTTGATCTTAGCCAAAAGGCCAAGAAGCGATACAAATCCACCAAAATGGCTAAAAGTGACTGCACATCAGAAAGCTGAAAACATGTATGTATGTCTCATGGCTCAGTAATTTTACACTAAATGTGTTAAATATCCCAAAAGAATGTGTTCACACGTCCACTGAAAGGCAGAGAGAAGAATGTTCATAGAAGTGCTATTTTTAATAGCCACAAAATTAGAATCAGCCCAATCTGATCAACAATAAAATGGATTTAAAAAGTGCATTACAGTTATACAGAAATCCAAAAACCATAGAGTAAGTACTGCGTGATTCCATTATATGTAGTCAAAACGCTACCCAGACTGATTAAGGTGTCAGAGGTCAAGATAGTGGCTACCTCTCATGGGGGAGGGGGAGTGACTGGGAGAGAGCAGGACAGAAGCTTCTAGAATGCTGGTTACATTCTATTTCTTGCCTGATTACATGAACATGAACAACTTGCAAAAATTCATTAAGCCATACACTTATATATGTGGGGCCTTTTTGTGCATGTGTGTTATACTTCACTGAAATAATTTACTTACCTAAAAAAAAAAAAAAAAAAAAAGGGTTGCCATGAGAGATGCCTGATACATCAACAGGCCATCTCATTTTACCAGGTGAAGAAAAGGGCTATGATTGATTCAAGGATAATGGTTTTTATAATTATATCTTATTTTCCTCACTAAATGTAAGATGAAAATTTGTGGGCAAATACATTTTGCTAAATTGAATCTTGTTCTTTAAGGAGACCCTGCGATGAATCCATTTGACAAGGTCCTTGCTCTCTAATTCATCTTGTCTATGAACTAAGACTTCCAGTCATTAAGCTTGCCCGAGAAGAGGACCTGGCTGGCTTCAAATATGGGTCATCGGCTGTTGCTTTGTTCTTATTTATTTCTCTATTTACCCATTATTTAAAGTTAATCCATATCCTCAAATAGCATCTACATTCACCACCGTATTCATTTCCTGGGGCGGCCATAACAAATCACTACAAACTTGATAGGTTCAAACAACAGAAATGTACTCTATCATGGTTCTGGGGGGACAGAAGTCTGCAATCAAGATGGTTAAACTCCCTGTGAAGCCTCTAAAGGGGAATCTTGGTCTTTTCCAGTTTCTGGTGGCTCCTGGTATTTCATAGCTTGTGACAGCAAAAGTCCAGTCTCTGCCTCTTCTTCCCCTAGCGTTCAGTTCTCTGTGTGGCTCTGAGTTCTTTCCTCTTTTTTTTTTTTTGTTAAGTTTATTTATTTTTGAGAGGTGGGGGGGGGGGTGTGGAGAGGATGAGTGGGGGAGGGACAGAGAGAGAGGGAGACACAGAATCTGAAAGAGGCGCCAGGCTCTGCGCTGTCAGCATAGAGTCTGGTGCGGAGCTCAGACTCGGAACCTGTAAGATCATGACCTGAGCCAAAGTCGGACGCTTAACCTGCTAGACCATCCAGGTGCCCCTTTTGCCTCTTCTTAAAAGGAAGAAGGGCCATGCTAAATCCAGGTTTTTATATTGAACACCTTAACTAATTACATTTGCCAAGATCCTATTTCCAGATAGGTCATATTCTGGACATTTGGGTGGACGTGAATTTGGGAGAGAGGAGACCACCATTCAGCCAACTACAGTGGGCTAAGCTGACCATAGCACTGCATTGGGTGTTCTCGGCTACAGGAACTGGGAACTCCCAAGAACCCCATCTCCTGAAATACTGATTTTTCCCTCCAGTCATTCTCCATTTTTTTTTTTTAACATTTATTTATTTTTGAGACAGAGAGAGACAGAGCATGCGCAGGGGAGGGTCAGAGAGAGAGGGAGACACAGAATCCGAAACAGGCTCCAGGCTCTGAGCTGTCAGCCCAGAGCCCGATGCGGGGGCTCGAACTCCCGGACCGCGAGATCATGACCTGAGCCGAAGTCGGACGCCCAACCGACTGAGCCACCCAGGCGCCCCTCATTCTCCATTTTTGAGTCTCTGCTAGATGCCTGACATTACCCCGGACACAGAAGATAAAGAACTCAACAACTCATGTTCAGATGTGGCTAGGTGCCAGTATTTTAATCACTGAACCTTCTCCCTAATCCTGTCGTTTTATAGATGTTGCAACGGTGGTGGAAGACGGTTTAGGTAACTTTGTCAAAGTCACACAATTAGGAAGTAATTGCTCTCGGGTCTATCTGCCCGAAAAATCAAATGCCTGCCCTTAAAACTGTACCACATGGCAGCAAGCATTAATTGTATGCTCACTATGGGCTAGGCCCTAAAATAGACCATAAAGCACAAAGATGAATGAGATCTCAAGACCCTGCCTCTGAGAAGCTCGTGACATACATACCTACTTAAATCAACAGTATTAATGGTACACCATTCCCTCAACAAATAGGCAGTGAAATCCCCACATCTGTTAGGCAGGGTTTTAAGTGCTGGTGAGTGAGTGGTTGACAAATGTGACACGTAAGACCCCTTCTTTCTTGGGGCTTACAGCTGGTTGGAGAAAACAGGATAATAATAAGTACGCAAAAGGACATCTGGGTGGCTTAGTCGCTTGAGCATCTGACTCTTGATTTCGGCTCAGGTCTTGATCTCACAGTTCGTGAGAATGAACCTCACTTTGGGCTCTGTGCTGACAGCAAGGAGCCTTCTTGGGATTCTCTCTCTCCCTCTCTCTTTGTCTCTCTCCTGCTGGTGTTGTCTCTCTCAAAAATAGATAAACTTAGAAAAATAAGTATACAAAGAGGAAATAGGATATGTTGACAACATGATAAATATTATAAAGGGAATGAACTGGGAAATCTGTAAGCACTGATTTCAGTGCTTCAGTTCAGAATCACTCCTTCTGGACAAACAGTAATTTGGAAATGACCTTTGAAAGCAGAACCAAGGGTCGGCACTTGAAGTGATAAAGCCTAGTGGTAACGTTACAAGGCTCTATATAAGCCCCAGCAAAGGCATTTATGACTTGGGTGACACCAGGTGAGTCACTAAAAACCTCATCTGTAGGGCAGAGATGACAACAGTCCCGCTTTATAGGGTTGTTTTACAAATTTAGTTAATAGACTTAACTTAGACTGCACCTGTACATCGTGAGGGCTCAGCAGAGACTAGAACTCATATTATCACGTAGGAATAAGATTAAAGAAGCCGATGGGGTGATAAGGGATTGTTAAAGCTTTCCTGCCTCCCCCTACCCACAAGTACCACTATGCGTTAAGTGGACCTGCTTCCACAGCATAGGAGCCTGGAACTCACAGCAAGCCCACACTCAGCTTAGGGAGACAACGGCAGACCACAGGGGAGGATGCGGTGAGAATCCTGCTTTTGTCCTTACAGTTGAGAGCCTTTAAACCAAGCCCTTCTCTCCTCCTCTGGGCACTGAGATTGTTTCCTACTACATCCACGCTGCTCATTGCCCAGCGGAGCCTTCCCGCCCAGTAGCCGGTTCTGTGTCGCATACACAGGCATTGTTGGTAACATCTCATCACACATGCAGGGGCACTTTGAATACCGACAGCAGTGACCGGCCGCTGGATACGGCACACAATTGCAGAGCGGATTTCTCTCTCTCCCCCTACGGTGATATGATAGATTTCATTCTGGGAGAGCTCTGTGGGCAAGATTTAAGTATGTTTTTCCCTGCTGTGAGTCTGGAATAAAGTCTTCACAGATTGCCAAAGCAGGTTCAGTGAATCACTCCTGCTTACTGGAGTTCTTCGCTCCTCTGCGTGGAGCATACAGCCTGATTTAGTAAATGTCACTCTTGCCTTCCATTCATCACCAGCCTCAGACACACTGCCAGGCGGTGAAACTCCGTTGCAGATGTTGCTATCAGCCCGTTACAGTAGTGAAGAGCCTTTGCCCACAGTGGCTTTTCTAAAGGGAGATGGCTCTTTAGCATGCCAGGGTCACTCTGTGGCCTAAGAACTGATTCCTGAGACCAATACATAAGCATCAGCTCTGGAAAAAGCCTGTTTCAAAGCTGGCTGGCAGTTCCTGTTACCATGTAGAATTTTCTTTTCTGTTGAAGAGGTGGACCATCTGCCTTGTTTGAACAAAATATTGCCAGAGGATAAAAATACTGAGTCAGGAATGGTGTGGCTCATGTTTGTCTCTCTTGCTTACTGTTTTTGTAGTTTTGGGCAAGTCAATTCACCTCTCTGATCCACAGTTTGTTCTTCTGTAGAATAGTACTTAATTTGGGGGGGTGTTATGTGGTATAATGTGTGTAAAATATGGGACCTGGAACCTAGTCAACACTCAATAAAAGATAGTGATTGTTAACACTGCTTTATTACTGCTGGGGTTCATCTTATTATTGATGTTACTTTAAACCAGGCTAATGGTTAGAACTTGGCTTTCCCGGAGAGGTTGGAGAGAGAGAGAGATTTGTTTTTTCTTCCATCTGGACCAAAATGTCAGGGAGAAATGTACTGGTCAGTTCAGACATTGTGGAGGCTATTCACTGTGCTGTTAAAAAAAGGGAGCACTGGATTTACAGCCACAAAAGTTGATGTGGGGCTCAAGCTTCTCCACTAACTACCTGTTGGAATTTAGGCAAGTCACTTAGTCCTTTTGAACTTTCTTTTTCCCTCATGCAGCCTTCAAATGGTTGCCGGGAGGATTGATAACAATGTGTCATGCTTATCATGACAGCATCTACTATCTATCAAGTGCAAGGTATAGCTCAGGCATTGTGCTGAGGTTTTTAACAAATGTCAACGTATTTAGTCATCTCAACAATCCTGTGAGATAGATACTATCTCCAGCTTAACGTGACTCTAAAGCCTTATGTTTAACCACTCGTTGCTTGGTTAAAGGAGATCATGTCTTAAGAGATAAAAATTCTCCAGGTACCTGGGTGGCTCAGTGGGTTCAGCATCCGACTTTGGCTCAGGTCACATCTGGCTCTGACCTGACAGCTCAGAGCCTGGAGCCCGCTTCAGATTCTGTGTCTCCCTTGAGCTCTCTGCCCCTCCCCTACTAGCACTCTGTCTTTCAGAAATAAATACACCTTAAAAAGTTTTAAGAAAAGATAAAAATTCTCTTTCTCCAAGTCTTTTTTTCTCAGAAAAAAAAAAAAAAAAGATTTCTCCAAAGTCTTTTGAGGCCTTGGGGTCCCTAATACGACATTTAGGAAATTTTAAATTCTGACCCAGGCCACATTCCCATCCTCATATCCTATGGCTGAGATCCGTGTTCCTTTACTAGAGCCATCATTTTTTTTGCCATTTCTCACACAGGCCTCTGAGCCTTTGTGTATCTGTTCCCTCTGACTGTAATGTTCTTCCCCTTCAAAACTCTTCTTATTCCCTTAGGATCAAAACAAGTGAACTTTTCTATAACCTGTGACTCTGATCTCTCAGGTAGAGCCGGTCACCTTGTCTTTTGTGTTTTCTGGGCACCCTGCATATGACTCTCATATAGCACATATCACTTTGTTCCAGGATTATCTCTGAGAATCTGTGATTATCTCTGTTCAAAACATTGGTCAGTAAACTTTGAATTCCCAGTATCATACACAGTGCCTGGCACAAAGTAGATGATTAATACATGCTTATGGAATGAATGAATGGAATGTGTCTCGTGGGGATTCCCCCACCCCCTTTATACCTCCCTGACCTTCCCGACCTCACTTGTGATAGGAAAGAGTTCTTTCAGCTGAGTAATGTGTTAATACTGTAAGGTATGTTAGGACAGGCGATCTGTATTCTTTAATTTTTTTTTTTTTCAACGTTTATTTATTTTTGGGACAGAGAGAGACAGAGCATGAATGGGCGAGGGGCAGAGAGAGAGGGAGACACAGAATCGGAAACAGGCTCCAGGCTCTGAGCCATCAGCGCAGAGCCCGACGCGGGGCTCGAACTCACGGACCGCGAGATCGTGACCTGGCTGAAGTCGGACGCTTAACCGACTGCGCCACCCAGGCGCCCCAACGATCTGTATTCTTTAGAGAAGATTGGTTAGTGTTATAGTTACTCCCTTTTTATGCACAAAATTTAGGCAAATGAGTCTGGTCTGGTCTGGGGTTAGGGAACACTTGCCATTGTATGTATCCCAAGCACACAATTGCCCCCAAATTCCACACAAGAAATGTATCCTGAGACTGTAATCAGTACTGGTGAAAATATTTCCTTTTTTTCTTTTAATGTTTGAGGGAGAGAGAGAGAGAGAGAGAGAGAGAGAGAGAGAGAGAGAGAACCTGAATGGTGGAGGGGCAGAGAGAGAGGGAGACACAGGATCTGAAGCAGGCTCCAGGCTCTGAGCTATCAGCACAGAGCACGACGTGGGGCTTGAACTTACCAAATGCGAGATCATGACCTGAGCTGAAGTCAGACGCTCAACCGACTGAGCCACCCAGGGCCCCCAAGATTTGCGAAATTATGCACCAAGGTGTTAGCAATGTTTTTCTCTGGTGGGTGGAATTATAGGCATAAAACCCCTTTTGTGTAATAAAGATATTCTGAAATTATGTTTACTTTTAAAATGTATCTGTATCTATGGCACTATTTGTAGGGTTTGTTTCCTAAATGCTCACGCTTCCATTACATTAAAATAAAATTTTTTTTCCGAAATGATAGTGAAATGGCTGTAACTGATCAAAGTCTCCTTTCTATTATTTGTGACAAACTCTTCTGAAAATGACGTCTTTTGGACAATTCAGAATTGGATTTCTGGGGTGAAAAATTATCTTAGTATAGCCAGAAGGAGAGGGTGAATTATAATTGCTTCTTTAAATGGATTTTATGTTGAGAGTTCTGATTGATTTACAGTTGAAATCAGGCTTTCAAAAAATTCCCCAAATAGATCCACAGGCCAAAATGGTAAACACATCCACACTCCAGAGATAGTATTATAATGAGACATTTAGAATAGAGATCATAGGAAACCACAATTGCAGGCAAGGTGCCATCTGCAAGGCTAATGTAATTATATAGACCCAATCTCACATAGTTTTTCTCTTCACCAAATTCTTCTGGTGCTGAAGTTCTAGCCCTTGATTATGTGATATCTTATATTCTTCCCTACTCGTTATTTGGAATCAATTTGTTTCTCTTCATCACATGGTAATTTTCTTAAGTAAGGATATGCCTTATATGTTTCTTCCCTAGCAAAAAACAAAACAAAACAAAACAAAACCAGCTAGGGATTCTGAGTAGAGAGTAGTAGATGAGGATCCTTGACCTTGACCTGTTTTTAATATCTCAAAATGTCAACCAGACATCGTATATTTTCCCACCTTAGAACCAGTCAGGGCAACTAAAATGACCACTTTCTTTGCCCTCGCTGGAGCTATATATACAGAATGGTAATCTTAGTTATTTCTTGTTTCCTAGATGTGCCAATTGGCTGCTAAGGACATTTCTGGGATGTGTGTGGAGGACCAATGATCAGAGCCCTATAGTTTGATAGTGAAAGAATTGCAAACTGTTGGCCAAGGACATACATGAACACAATGTTAATGTTATATATTATTTGGCTTGGGGTTGGGGAAGCCTATTTCATCAAGATAAGTTATTCACTCTGCTTGACATCAAATTGAGTTGACCGAATAGCAAGTTATTGACTGAGATTTTCAATTCCACTTGTTTGTTTTGAGACAGTAGTTTCCTGTAAGTTGCATTAGAATCACCTAGGGGAACTTTTATATTACAGATTCTTCAGTTTTCCTCTTCTGTATCCCAAGATTCTGATTTAGTTGGTCTGGGGTAAGGCCTGGGAACATGAATTTTTAACAAGCCCCCAGGTAATTATTATGCACACTTAAATACAGGAATTTCTACCGTAGATCAAAATTAAGTAACTTATGGGGCACCTGGGTGGCTCAGTCGGTTGAGCGTCCGGCTTCGGCTCAGGTCATGATCTCACGGTTCGTGAGTTTGAGCCCCACGTCCGGCTCTGTGCTGACCGCTCAGAGCCTGGAGCCTGCTTCGGATTCTGTGTCTCCCTCTCTCTCTGCCCCTCCCCTGTTCATGCTCTGTCTGTCTCTGTCTCAAAAATAAATAAACATTGAAATTAAGTAACTTAAAAAAGAGTAGTTAGGTTTAAAGTTTATTTTTAAGTCTATGAAAAAGAAGCCTGCAAGTGACATACCTAGGATAATTGCTAGAATGTTCCAGCTCTTGCCATCTCTTCTTTCTCCCTAATCTTATCCCCAGAGACAGCTTCTGGGTAACATTCCCTAAATGAAATGTGAAGACTGTGTTACCTGCCATGAGATTAATGAAATTCTCTGCTGATAGTATGACTCTTTTCCCCCTGGCTTCAAGGATGTGGAGACTCTAAAGAATGGCTAATATCAAAATGACAAGAAACAACAAAGGTTAGAGAAGATGTGGAAAAAAGGGAACACTGTGCACCGTCAGTGGGAGTGTGAATGGGTGTAGCCACTCTGGAAAACAGTATGAAGTTTCTAAAAAAAACTAAAAATAGACATACCAGACGATCCAGTCATTCCACTTCTGGGTGTTTACCTGGAAAAAAAAAAAGGACAACATTAAGAAGCTATATGCACTCCTATATTTATTGCAATATTATTTCTAATAGCCAAGCTATGGAAACCACTTATGTGCCTATCGATAGGTGAATGGATAAAGAAGATGTGGTGTATATATATATATATATATATATATATATATATATATACTCAGCCATAAAAATAATGAAATCTTGCCATTCCTGACAACATGGATGAAACTAAAGGGCATTATGCTAAGTGAAATATCAAAGACAATGGGGATGAAAAATACAGCACAGGGCATATAATCAATAATATTGCAATAACTGTATGGTGAGAAATGGTAAGTACAATTCATCCTTGTGGGCATTTCATAGTGTATATAAATGTTGAATCAGTATGCCATTCACCTGAAACTAACATAATATTATATGTCAACTATAATTCACTTAAAATTTTTTTAAAAAAGGAGATGAAGACTTGAGAGACAAGGGAAAAAAAAGAGAGATGGCTTTAGTGCACATTCATAATTCTGTTTAAAAAAGGTATAATTTGCTTCCAGACTCTCTGTGAATAGATACACATTAACCTAATTAGTATTCTCCTCTTCTTATAAGGTCATGTGTTTTTCCAAAATTATAGGCAAGCCAGACTCTTACCTTTGCTGGGTTTGAATTCAGGATGTTTTCCGGTTTGGAAGCTGAACCCCTAAAAACGTTTCATTTAATTGTAACAATGCAGGGAGATGTCCCACTGCTCTGAAGAAAGTTATAAATAGTTATGTAAATAATCAAAACCAACATACTTTAATATAAATAGAGCCTCACATAAATTGGAGATCAACATGTGGAAATCTACATGAAGGAATATTTGTAGTAAATGAAATTTTCTGTTAGAATGATTACATTTAAAATATCTAAGATTTGGGGCACCTGGGTGGCTCAGTCAGTAGAGTATCCAGCTTTAGCCCAGGTCATGACCTCACTGTTCTTGAGAACCTCGCATCAGACTAACTGCTGTCAGCACACAGCCTGTTCAGATCCTCTGTCCCCTCTCACTGCCCCTCACCTACTCACGCTCTCTCTCAAAAAGTAACATTTGGGGGCACCTGGGTGGCTCAGTTGGTTAAGCATCCGACTTCGGCTCAGGTCATGATCTCACGGTTCGTGAGTTCGAGCCCCGAGTCGGGCTCTGTGCTGACAGCTCAGAGCCTGGAGCCTGTTTCAGATTCTGTGTCTCCCTCTCTCTCTGCCCCTCCCCTGTTCATGCTCTGTCTCTCTCTGTCTCAAAAATAAATAAAAACGTTAAAAAAAAAATAAACAAATAATAAACATTTAAGAAAAAAAATTTCAAGATTCAATGCTAAGTGATGAAATCAACCCCAAAATATAACTAGCCCGAACCAAATTTGGGAGTCTTTTGTGTTCCTAAATCCAATTCCAGTCTGTGTGTGTGTGTGTGTGTGTGTGTGTGTGTGTGGTGGGGGTAGGTGGGGAGCTTTCTCAAACCAACAACAAGCAATGCTATGGACATCAGCTGGGTATCCTACAATTCAATTCAATTCTGATACTGTCTACCTGGAGAGAGCATCAGATTCCACAGTTGAAGAGTTTAGTCCTTCAGGACCTCCCCGCTCCCTTCAGATGCCAATCACAAGCCTAGGTTGTCACCTGTGCTGCTGACAGAGCTGCTGCAGATTGGAAGTTCCCGTGACCTCCTCAGGTTTGATTAATCCTCTAGAACAGCTCACAGAACTCAAAGAAACATGTTATTTACTAGATCACCAGTTTCTTATACAAAGATGTGACTCCGGAACAGCTAGATGGAAGAGATGCATAGAGTAAGGCACGGGGAAAGAACAGGAGCTTACACGCCCTTTCCAGGCACAGCACTCTCCCTTACCTCCAAGTGTTTACCAACCTGGAAGTTCTCTGAACCTCATTCTTTTTTTTTTTTTTTTTTTCCCATGCAGGTTTCATTACTTGGGCATGATTAATTGAATCATTCATCGGTCATTGGTTATTGATCAAATCTCCAGACCCTCTCTCCTCCCCGAAGATCACGGGGTGAGACTGAAAGTTCCAACCCTGTGATGACAGGGTTGATTCCCGGGGCAACCAGCCCAGGTCCTTGAGTTACCTAGGGTCTTTGCAAAAGTCACCTCATTAACATAACAAAAGACACTTCCGGTGGCTCTTATCATAAGAGATTTCAAGGATTTTAGGAGAGGTGCCAGAAATAGGACAGGGACCAAATATATCCAAGCAGTGCCCCCCTTATCCGAGGTTTCCCTTTCCATAGTTTTAGTTACCGGTGGTCGACAGCGGGTTTGGAAGCAGACCATACTCTTTGTGACGAATCGTCGGAAGGTGAATAGAAGCCTAGCATGATCGTCCTTCTGACGAATCGTCAGCAGGTCAACAGAAACTAATGTTACTTACATACGTCCCGTTGCGTCTGTCATTTCACTTCGCTCCGTCTCGTCGTGCGGGCATTTTACCTTCTCCTGTGGTCGCAAGAAGGGTGAGTACAGTACAGTAAGATATTTTGAGAAAGACCGCATCATTTTTTATTACGGTGTATTGTTATAATTGTTCCATTTTTAAGTTCGTATTGCTAATCTCTTGCTGTGCCTCATTTATAAGTTAAACTTTATCATAGGTATGTGTGTATAGGAAAAAACATAGTATATATGGGGTTTGGTACTATCTACAGTTTCAGGCATCCCCTGGGAGTCTCGCAATGTAGTCCTTGCGTGTAAGGGGGACTCCTGTGTTTCTTATAAATCGCAGTATCATGGGGAGGAATCCAAACTGAAAAATAAATAATGATGGTCATTTTTGTTTATCTTATTAAATTTATTGTAATTTCCCCTTTGTTTTCCATCACTACACAAAGTGCATAACTTCCGGATCAGAAAGCAGATTTTTTAAAGACTGTCCGTCTCTACCTTGGGTACTTGCCTAACATTCATTTATCCACTCCCGTACAAAGGTTTGAATGTTACATAAAGAATACAGATCAATGTTTTGTGAAAGACATGCAGCTTTGGGGTCAAATGAGAGGGAAGCTGGGCCCTGGGGTTGCAAAGGTAGCAAGTGTCTGGTCGATTTGGAGTCACCCGCCCCCTCCCACCATATGAAACATTACCGACAACCTCAGCCATCTTTCCCACAGAGTCCTGGCATCAAACATCCCAACACCCCACTAGTTACCAGCAATTGATTGGAGATGCACACAGGGAGCCATCTACTCATCTTTGCTGGCTTAATAGAGAGTCCTTGCCCCTAAGGCACTGTGTCTAATTGGGAGACATGGCAAACGAGATAAAACAAAGTATAAAGATTAATTCCTAGTCCAAAATAACCAAAGAAGAAATGCCAGAAGGCAGTCTGTGATTAATTGCCAAATGAATCATAGGAGGAGGGCATTTTATTTGGGGATGGTGAGAACAAATATTTTCCAATGTGTACCAACACTGTCTATGTGATGTCAAAATATGTGGAAGAAAAATGTCTCCACCTCCCACTTTGCAGGTCAGATTCTTTTCCACTCCTGGATGGTCACGGCTGACACACACCTAGTTAAACAGTGACCCTGAACGTGTTGGTTTCTCTCTCTGGGTCTTAATTTTCTTTTACTTTAAAGTGAGTCAGGGGGCTCTGCTATGAGAGGTTGTGGCAAATGTGACAATACGTAAATATTTTGAAACCGTAGGAGAAGGGCATGACAGTTACCATCGTAAAACCCCTCCAGAGCTTTTATTTTCAGGAACTCAGTTTATCCCACAGTTCAAATAATGGCCTCCCCTTGTGTCTGCTGTGATAAGGCATCTTTTCCACTCTACTTGGGAAAGTTTGCCAAACAGGTTGTGAGATGGTAATTGAATTTAACCCCCCTTTAGGGTGTCTGTATTGCTTTCACGCCTATGCTTGATAAGAGGTATATAGGCAGATAGTGGTGGTGACAAGGTGGTTACTGAATGCATGAATTCAAGTTGTGTTGCTTCCCAATAGTGGGGTGGTGGCTACTTCACTTTAATTTGTAAAAGCACGAATTTTGTCATGAGGTTTCACAGCAGCAGAACATTTCATAGTCTTTTTAGACTGCTTGCCAGCTTGAGGAAGCGTGTGAGGGCAGAGATGCTTATACCATAGAACGGCAGGATAAGGAATGGCATTTTCCAGTGCTGTGCTAGGAGTCCAAAGACTTGGAGATTAGTGCCAACTTGGCTGCTTAGTAGCTGTATGCCTCTGAGTGTTGTGTCTGTTTTTTTCTCTGCCAAACTCCCACTTTCTCCTCCTTTTTTTTTTTTTTTTTTTTTTTTTTTTTGAGAGCGAGAGCGCTATTGAATAAGGGGAGAGTGGGCGAGAGGGAGAGAGAGAGAGGAGCAGGGCTCACTCAAAGTTGGGCTCATGTTTTTACTCAAAGCGGGGCTTGAGCTCACCCAAAGCGGAGCTCAAACTCAACCTGATTTGGGGCTCAAACTCATGAGCTGTGAGATCATGACCTGAGCTGACGTCAGATGCTTAACGACTGAGCCACCCAGGTGCCTCCCGCTTTCCCCTTAGGGTAACAGAAACCCATTTATCATGAGTAACTGACCCTTCTCCATTTAATGCACATCCCTAACTGAGGGATGGAATATGAATAGACCTGACCATTAAGAACAACGGTGTTTGAATGAGAGATGGTCCTGTGACCCAAACTGGGCCAATCAGAGTGAGTCCTGAGACCCTGCTGTAAGTTTTAAGGAAGAAGAATTCTCTTTTCCATGGGAGGCTACTAAACATACAGATGGCTGCCTTCTCACTCTGTGGATCACCTGCCTGAGAATGAAGCCAAACCAGAAGAGAAGAGATGTGCAAGAAGAGAAAAACCTATCCCAGATACTTAGGGTGTGATCACCTAGACTCATACATTCCTGAATCCAGAAATACCCCACTCAGGACCTCAGGGGCTTGGGCATCAGGATGTTGGCTGATTTGCTTAAGCCCTGAATTAGGTTTCTGTCATTTGCAGCCAGAGTTCCTAACTTACTGGGTGGGCATTTCTCCATCAGGGCCTCAACTTTCTTTTCTTTAAAGGGCCAGCTACTTAAAACAAAAACTTTATTTTGCCATTTGATTAAAAAAAGAATGTGTGAAAAAAAAAAGCAGTATATGCTCATTGTAAAGTTCTTATGATATAGGAGAGGTTTATTAGGTTGTGTCCACGTTTATCCGTTAAGTGTTGCTGTATCACCAATTGTACTCAAATCCAGTGGCTTGAAATAGCGTTTGTTATTACTCATGACTCACATGTTGAGTTTGTTCTGCCGACGTGACCCAAGCTTAGGGGATCCCTCTGGAGGTTGCTTACGTGTCTAAGGTCAGCTGGTGTACTCACATAGCCTCATCTGTAAATCTGGTGAGGCTGGCTGTCAGGTAGGGCAGTGGTGTGTTTGGGCTGTTTCTCTTATCACACAGCAGGTTCTCTTAGTGGCTGAGCAGGGCCTAAAAGAGTAAGTGGAAGCCTTCTGAGGCCTAGGTTTTTCACTGTCAGAACTTTCCTCCTACTGCTTCTGTTGGCCAGAGCAAGTCACAATGCCAGCCAAGATTCAGGGGAAGGAGAAACCGATCCACATTTCGGTGGGAGGAGTTGCAAAATCACATTGCAGGCGGCATACCCACAGGAAGGGGGAATAATAGGTCCTGTTTTTATAATCACTATTTAAATGCAGTGAAATAATCACTGTTAATATTGTAAAGTACTTTCCTCGATTTATACTCAGAATACATATCTTCTATTTTTATTTTGGAGAATACATATTTTCCGGAAAACATTTCGTTTCATTTTTGGCGGTTGCTTATGAAAAATCGATACTTATGTATTGTCCTGCAACTTATTGTTTTCAATTTGACAGTTTATCTTGAACATATTTTTATGTCTCTGCATATTAACCTCTTCCATAGAGATTGAATGTAGATCATTTTCTTAGCTCTGACTTTCTGAGGGTCTGGGATTTTGTGACTCATTATGAATCAAATTTCCCCAATCCTCAAGCTAATTTCTTCAAAGAACTGTTGGAATCCCCAACAGCTGAAAAGTTGAGCCTATAATCCTGGCTGAGAATATGTGTCAACTTTGAGTGTTGAGTGATTTCACCCTTGCTGGTTAGCAAATTACTTATCATTATTATTACGAATTTTTATAATGGTAATTACAAGATTGTCTCTATTGAAATTCTAGCAAATGACTCTCATTACCCCATGGAAGTATATGCTCATTGTTCTGGATATAGTTGTCTTCTGGTTTTCACCAATTTAGCAAATGCTAAATAAAATTGGAAGACAGAGTAAGCTATGAGAAAGGGAGTCCCATTATGGTAAGTGAAATGCTCACCATGTTGATTCCACGGCATCAAGTTAAAGAGCGATGATGGACTGAGGATTATTGGGCTCTGGCTCTTTGGTTTTGAGAAGTCATGAAGTCTTGAGAGCTGCTCACAGTTCTTCAAAGCATGCCCTCATAGTTCCTAAGTACCCTCAGCCGGAAGACAGCTTATACTGTAGTATCCGGCTTTGGAAACCTGAACAGATTTCTTTTGTGTTATGATTAAGATCTTTTGGGAAATTTTAGCTAATAGATGTTAGCTAAAGAATGTCAAGGCAGTTATGGATCCTATGGTAAGTGATTCATCACTGAAATAGCTGCTTTCAATCTTTTTTTCCTTTAGCATAACCAACATGTAAGCATCAGTTACATTGACAGAATTGATCGAACCTATGTGATATGGCTGAGAGTAAGTGGACTTCTGTATCTATTATAAGGCAGAATGTTCCCCTCTATTCTTTCATTTATTCATTCAAAAATATTTATTGATCATCTACGGTTTGCTATGGGAATATAAAGATGAATACCACAGTTTTTGTCCTCAAAGTCTTACATTTTAGTAAAGAGAAATTGATACCTATAATGTGATTTAAAGAGTTCCATGGACAAGAAGTCATATTATGGTATAAAGGAAATTTGAGATGACTTAGAAAGATACCTAAAAATAATATAATATATAATATATAATATAATAGCTTATGTAATATTTCTTTCAGTCAGGTTTCTTCAGAGAAACAGAACTAATAGAAGAATATCTATCTACCATCTATCTGTTATCTTCTGTTAGGGGGGAGAGAGAGAGAGTCAGGGGGAGAGAGAGAGAGAGAGAGAGGGAGAGATGGATGGATTTATTTTAAGGAAATGGCTTCCAAGATTTTGGAGGCTGGAAAGTCCAAAATCTGCAGGGCAGGCTGGCAGGCTAGAGACTCAGGGAAAGTTCAAGTCCAAAGGCAATCTGATGGCAGAATTTCTTGTTCCTCTGAGAACTCCAATCTTGTTTTCTTAAAGCCTTCAAATGATTGGATGAGACTTACCCACATAATGGACAGTAGTCTGCTTTACTCGGTCTACTGATTTAAATGATAATCACATGTAAAAAAAATACCTTCACAGCAACATCTGGGCTAGCATTCGACCCAAGTTGACATATAAAATTAACCATCACAATCTACCCCTTGTTAATTTGTACCTATACACATTTCCTTAACCCATAGTTAATTTCCAAATAAAGACAATAACAAGGACATACTCATATCTAACATACATGTATCCTTCTTATATCTTAAAAAGCACCAATCCTTGGGCAATGTCTACTCTTCTCCTTGATATGTAACTTAAATATTATGATGTAAAGTTAACAATACTTAAGTACTATGATGTAATGTTAAACCATCTTAGGGTATATGATATGGGAATAAGAGAAGGAAGAAAAAGATATTTGTTTGATATATACACATACAATTGTTACAAAATGATTAAGTACTAATGACAATTATGGTTTCTGTTTATTGAACTAGCCTTATAGTCATAACTGATATTTATGACTATCATCTACCACTACCCATTTTGTATTCATTTTGTTCCCATCAGGCATCTCAGCTGTTTGTGGTTCTTGTTTTTCTTTTTTAATTTCTGAAAGAGAGAGAAGGGGACAAGGGAAGAGGGAGAAAGAGAGAGAGACAGAGAAAGAGAGAGAGAGTGTTAAGCAGGCTCCATACTCAGTGCAGAGCCCAATGCGGGGCTCCATCCCATGACCCTGGGATCATGACTTGAGCCAAAATCAAGAGTGTGATACTCAGCTGAGCCACCCAGGTGCCCCTGAGCTGGTTGTGGTTCTTTACATTGTGTGGTGACCCAACCATTCATTCATGAAGAGACGGGGCTTTAGTAGTCCTGCCTAATTTTATTTGTTATAGTTTTCCATTGACTTTAATCCCAAAGCAAGAGAGTACTATGGGACACCCTAAAGGATCTCCTATATTCCATACACACTCTTCCTAACCTCCATGTGGAGTGTGATCTGGTTTTCCCTTGGTGATTAGGATCAGTCGCCCCAGCCACCATACTAACTCCCTTCTTTCCTTGTTAATTTGGAGGCATGAGGAACCCAAAGTGGTAGGGTGGCAGTCTTAACTTCCAATTAATGGAATTATTGTTGTGTTTTCTGGTGAAGGCATTCCTCCCCCTGGAACTAGGACCTCTAGCTCCACAGAGGATAAGGTTTCAGGGTTAGGAAGCCCCAAATTTTGTAAGGATCACTAAGGATATTTGCTAGTAGATCGCCCCTTGATTCCTGGAATCATCAATCTTGGCTATGGAAGAAAGAGCACCATATATTAGATGCTAATTCAGAGCATATATAGCCTCCTAGAGAACCTCGTCTCAGCTCTGCAAGGCTTTGCTCCCTAGCTAGCATTATAATTGAGTCTTTGAAAGATCATTCCACCAGTCTGACAAGCTTGCCACTCCAGAATACTGGGTAACATGCTAAAACCCCTAAATTCCATAATCATAGGCCCATTGCTGCACTTCATTTTCTATGAAGTGAGTTCCTTGATCAGAAGCACTTTTGTGTGGAATAACATGAATGTGGTTAAGGTATTCTGTAAGTCCACAGATGGTAGTTTTGGCAGAAGCATTGAGTGCAAGGAAGGCAAATCTATATCCAGTTTAAGTGTCTATTCCAGTAAAAACAAAATGCTGCCTCTTTCCTGATGGAAGCAATCCAGTGTAATCAGCCTGCCACCAGGTAACTGCTGATCACCTGGAGAATGCTGCTAATCAGGAACTCAGTTCTGGTCTCTGCTGCTGAGAGAGGTTAGGAGAGGTGAAGGTCACATAGCTAATAAGGAAATGCAACTCCAAAGTCTGTGTCTTAACTGGTGTACTCTATCTGGCTTGTGGCAATGAGAAATGGCCCCAACGTGAGCACAAAGTAAAATAGTTTTCAGAAAAACCCTGGGGTTTAGGATGAAGTACCTAATTAAACTCACAAGACCTAACTTTGATTACAAGTTAGCTAGTAACTTTTTATATGAGTAGCTCCCTTTATCCTTCTGTGCATAATTTGTAAAATGATCCTATTAACCCAAGTCGTGAGTCTTCAAATGATGTTCATAATGTTTGGTTGTTCCAAGGTTCTAGCAGTGAGAGGGCAAATGGGTGGCTTCTGCGTGGCTCCTCACTGCCATCTTTTCTTTAGCCAGAGAATCTTAACTTTCAACAGTTTCATCTGTAGGAGACTGAAGATCACTGGAACCGAAGATCAGATATCTTCTGTCTTCAATACTATAGCAGCGTGATATTGAGATTCAGCCAACATTTACTATACCAGAAGTTCTTCTACTTATGAGCTTTAAACCTAAAACTTGTTTTCAGTTATGTATTGTTTAGTGGATTAACACATCCATGTGTTATTTGTTATGATTTTTCTTAGTTGGACAAGTGGTTCTTTCGCTCCACATGGTATTGGCTTGGATAGCTCATGAAGTTTCATTCAACTAATGACTGAGCTGTAAGGCTCCAGAAGTCCCGTTTCACATGTCTGAGGTCTCAGCACTGGCAGATAGTTAGGAAGCCTTGATTCTTTACCTCGTGTCTTTTCATACTCCATGGCCTCTACGTGAGGCGTCTCCCAACACAGGCTAGCCTGGACTTGGGTAGCATGTGGCTTCTTTTACTTGTCATTTATGCTATATTTGATTGGTCAGTGCATGTTGCAATGACAGTCCAGGTTTAAAGGGAAGAGAAATAGGGGCGCCTGGGTGGCTCAGGTGGTTGAGCATCCGGCTTCCACTCAAGTCATGATCTCATGGTTTGTGAGTCCGAGCCCCACGTTGGGCTCTGTGCTGACAGCTCAGAGCCTGGAGCCTGTTTCAGATTCTGTGTCTCCCTCTCTCTCTGCTCCCCACCCTGCTCATGCTCTGTCTCTCTCTGTCTGTCTCAAAAATAAATAAACATTAAAAAATTTTTAAAAAAATAAAGGGAAGAGAAATAGATTTCCACCTCTGATAGTAGGAGCTATGTGTACATACAGGAAGGAGAAATTATTGGCTTGTTTTTGGTTTCATTGATTTTCTTTACTGGTTTTCTATTCTTTATTTCATTAATTTCTGTCTGATCTTTATTATTTCCTAACGTCTACTTGTTTTGTGTTAGTTTACTCTTTTATTTCTTCTCTCAGTGTCTTACGTCTTAAGGTAGAAGGTTATGTTATCAATTTCTTTTTCTTTCTTTCTCTTTCCTTCTTTCTTTCTTTCTTTCTTCCTTCCTTCCTTCCTTCCTTCCTTCCTTCCTTCCTTTCTTTCTGAGAGAGAGTGCACACACACAAGCAGGAGAGAGGGGCAGAGAGAGAGAGAGAGAGTGTGAAAGCGAATCCTAGGTGGGCTCCATGGTCCTGTTCAGCACAGAGCACAATGCAGGGCTTGATCCCTCAACCCAGGGATCATGACCTGAGTTGAAATCAAGAGTTGGATGCCAACCAACTGAATCACCCAGGCACCCCAGATCTTTCTTATTTTTAAATATAGTCATTTATAGCTATAAATTTCTCTTTAAACACTCTAGCTGCATACCATGAGTTTTGGTATCATGTCTTATTTTCAGTCAACACAAAGTGTTTTCTTTCATTTGTGATTTCTTCTTTGATCCATTCATTATTTAGGAGTGGGTTGTTTAATTTTAACATACTTTTGACTTTCCACAGTTTCTTTTATTGACTGATTTATAATTTATTCAGTTGTGGTCAAACAACATACTATGTATTATTTCAGTTATTTTGAATATATTGAGGGTTGTTTTGTGGCCTAGCATATGATCTGTTCTTTCAAGTGAGTTCCTTATGAATAATGTGTCTTCTCTGTTGTTTGTTGGAGCATTTTACATATGTCTTTTAGGTCTACCTGGTTTACCTTGTTCAAGTCTTCTCTTAACTTATTCATATCATAGTTGTATGTATTATTGAAGGTAAAGGATTGCAGTCCCAGCTGTTAATGTCGAATTGTTTATTTCTTCTGCAATTCTGTCAGTTTTGCTTCCTGTATTTTGGAGCTCTGTTGTTAGGTGCATAGATGTTTATAACTGTTGTATCTTCCTGACTGACTGACTCTTTACCACTATGAGGTGTCCATATTTATCTCTAGCAACATTTTTTTTTGTTTTAAAATATATTTTGTCTAATATTAGTCTAACTACTTCAGCTTTTTTGTTATTGCTATTTACATGGCGTATATTTTCCCCATCCTTTTACTTTCTGTGTAGTTGTGTCTTTGGATTTAAAGTGTGTATACTACAGTTGGATCTCTACCTTTTAATTGGATTACTTAATCCATCACATTTGATGTTATTACTATATAATGGGATTTATGTGTGCCATTTTACTTTCTGTTTTCTACATAATACATGTCTAATGTGCTTCCCTATCCTTCCTTTTTTTCTTCCTCATGCATTAAGTGAGTATTTTCTAATGAAACATGTGAATTCCTTTAATGATCTTTTCACTATATATTTTTGGGTATTTTCTTGGTGATTGCTTTAGGGCTGACCAATTACATATGAATTTATCAGAATCAACTTTAGATTTGTTACAAATGTAATTCTGGTATGATACAGACATTATTCCTATGTAGCTCTATTCCATTTTCCCCTGTTTATGTTATTATTGTTACATATATAACATCTATACATGTTATAAACTCAATAATACATTGTCTTAATTATTGCTTTATATAATTTTAAATCTATAAGCAAACTTGAGAGGAAAAAGGAGACAAGTATATATTTATAGAGTTTGTTATATTAACCTTCCTATTTACATTTTGTAGTTCTTTTCATTTCTGTGAATTCAAGTTACCATCTGGTGTGATTTCTTTACTCCAGTACAGCTTTGCTCTGACCCACCACCTTTGTGATGTTATTGTCAAATATTCTACACTTCAATGTGTTATAGGCCTAACTATACAAGTATATGCACCTTTTTTTATACAGCTGCTTATTAAATTAGTTAACAGAAGAAAGTAAATTAAATAATCCTTTATACTGTCTTTTATGACTACACATACCTTTGCTGGTACATATTTTGTGTGTGTGTGTGTGTGTGTGTGTGTGTGTGTGTGTGTGTATGTGTGTGTGTGTGCGTATGGATTTCAGTTACCATCTGGGAATATTTTCTTTCAGGCTAATGAACTTCCTTTAGTTTTCTGATAAGGTGATTAATGACAATTTTTGTAGGCAATCTATCTGAAATTATTATAGAATTCAGCAAAGCCATGTGCTGGACCAGAAGCATATCAGCTGTACCTATCACCAACAGATGGCATTAGAGTTTGCATCAGTAGAATCACAAATGCTCTTATGATCATATTGGTTGGAGCTTTAAGTTTAAGTAGAGGCCCTTCAATAATGCTGGCCAGTGTGCTAAGCAAGCCTTCTGGGGAGGGATCCCAGGAAGGTCAAAGAAGGGCAAGCTCCCAGGCATGGGCTAGGGCTTTGTAGTGGTCAAAAGTGGCTGCCTTGGTTGGTATGATTCACAAAACAGAGGATAGGAGGCTTCTAGCTTTGGCTTCTTTCTAAGACAAAGAAAATATTCTCAATTATGCTGTGGCAGCTTGAAAATGGGTCATATCTACAGTCTTGGCTATTTTGTCCAGCTCCTTCCTCTCTATTCAATTTGGAAAAATCATTAAAACGAAACAAGATCCCAATTAGAAAAGACATACTACATAATAGATAATTACTGTTTTTTCAAAAAATGAGTATCTTTGTATATACCTGGATTGGGAGAAGCAGTGCCAAACACCATGGGCTAGGTACCATGCTTGACATCATCAGCAGTTTCTCTCTAATGCTTCATGAAAACAACCCTGTGAGTCAGATGCTATTATCTCCTGTCTATAGAAGCAGAATCTGGAGCTCTGAGAGTTTAAGTAACACATCTAGTGAGTGGAAGACTTTGTGTCCCAAGTCTTATGGCAGTTTTGAGGGTCAAAATGGTAAATTTGAGGTGTTGAGAGCACTTTTTAGTTCTTCTGCTTTAGCTTGGACCATTTTTGTTAACGTCCCACCCTTCCCCATTCTGCCTGTACCCATTTTATGGTCCATGGTTTGCTCTGTTTTATGTGTAGACTGATATCCTAACTAATTATACATTCTATTTGATGGTTCAGCCATTTGGAAATTTTAGTATATATTTTTTTCTGTCCTTTTTACTGATAGGAATAAATTTGTGGTGCACATTTGCCTTCTAAATAGTGAAAAGTTAGACTGGGGTTTGTTGATGTGTCAAGTTGACTTGCAGGTTGTGACACCTTGAACATTCTCATGAGATTATTGTAATCAAAGCTGATTAGATTGCTGGATGGTGGGTAAAAAATACTGGCCTGGCTGTCATGCCGTCTTATTGCATCACTCTGTCTACCATAAACCAGTTAACTGACTGTAGGCAAGTTATTTTGTCTTGCTGGACTTTAATTCTGTTAAACTAAGGGGTTGTATCTGATACTCTTAAGGTTCTTTGAATTTAGGACTAGGACTTTGCTATGGCCTCATTAGACCATTAGCTATGGCTCCCATCAGAGGTTAGGAGAAAAATAACTCCGAAGGCCTAAGAGCTGGTGTTTTCCTTGTCCCTCCATCATTCTAGCTGCAGGGCACACAAGGCAATTGCCCAGCTGTCGGCTCATCCAAGCTCTTTCCCACGCAACCTGTACAGTTCCATTTGAAATCTCATGCCTTGGGGCGCTTGGGTGGCGCAGTTGGTTAAGCGTCCGACTTCAGCCAGGTCACGATCTCGCGGTCCGTGAGTTTGAGCCCTGCGTCAGGCTCTGGGCTGACGGCTCTAGGCTGACGGCTCAGAGCCTGGAGCCTGTTTCCGATTCTGTGTCTCCCTCTCTCTCTGCCCCTCCCCCGTTCATGCTCTGTCTCTCTCTGTCCCAAAAATAAATAATAAAAAACGTTGAAAAAAATAAAAAAAAAATGTATGAAATCTCATGCCTTGTTACCTTCTGAGATTTTTTGGTTTCTGAATGCAGAGACTCACTTCCCACAATCTTAGTACCACCAGTATAATGATGGTACTTGTTGCCTTGTATTGAGCCCTACTATATTCCAGTGTTATGCTATGTTTTGAACACCTACTATAGGAACTGTTTAAAGCACTTTCCATAGATTATCTCATCTAACAATCGCAACCTGTCAGTAAAGTGGATTCATGATTATCCCCAATGTGTTAAGATGAAGAAAATGAAGACCAGAGAGAGAGTAAGAAGCAGAACTAGGTTTAGAACTCAGGCTCTCTGACACCAGAACCTGTATTTTCACTACCAGCCTGTGTCCTGTGGGAAGTGAAAGATCTCAGTACAATTAACCTGAAAGGGGATTCTGGGCATGTGGTACATCTTTTTAAACTGTATGTCTGCTTCCCAGCGGGAGAGGAATGGAATGAATATTTGGAGATAACCAGAATGTGTAATCTTGGGCTTTAGATAAAATTACTAAAAATAATTTAAGACCAGATAGGAAGTTCTCAGTAGTTCATAACTAAGAACCACCTATCAAGGCAGGGAGCTAGAAGAAAGAAAGGCAAGTATGGTGTTACCCTGGGTAGATGGAAAGGACAGGACCCTTCCATTCAAGTTGGATGATACAAGAATAAAGACCAATAAGCCAAGTGTTTGGGTATCATGTCCCCTGTCACAATTGCATCTAATGGAATTATAGACTCAAGCAAACCACTTCAAAATGGCTTCTACCTTGTCATTCATGGAGATGTACGCCTATGGCATCAGTCATCTAGCCATAAGACCAAAGAACTGTTCTAACCAGTGCGGCCTCCCACCCATGTGAGGTGCCTTTTGTGGACAACACTGGGTGAGACTACAGAGTGGAGACAGTTGTCCTTTCTGACCTTGCTTCTATTCTTTGGGTCAAAGGTCGTAGGTGGAGAAAGGAAAATCCAGGCTACTTCTCACCGAAGACTCATGTCTTAGTCTTTGTGCTCAGATTGTTCATTATCAGCTTGGGAAGGGACATCACTAGGGTTTAAAAGGTCAGAACCAACTATACAGTATCAGTTATTATATTGGTATTTTGGTGGTGGGCAGCACTTTTGTAGTTAAGCTTTCTGCTGACTTGCACTGTTTCTCTGTTGATCACTTATCTTGGTTTAATAATTAGGTGGCAGGTTATTTTGTGTGTTCTTGAATGAATTTGACATGTACACAACTTGAATCAAGCTGAGAAAATTCCCTGTTGCTGCTTTACTCTTTTACCTCAACTTTGGCCTTCCCACACAGGAAACACGCTCACAAGAACGATCTTCAGGCTATCTGCTAATGCTGTTGTTCTTCAAGGGCAGTCTAACGTTGCCTTTACGTAGGTGGGAAAATGGAGACACTTATTCAAGAATAAGTAGCAAACGTACGAAATCTAGAATGTACCCCTCTATGTAGGGGAAAGTTACTAAATAATGAATAATAATTCCTTTTACATAATACAAATAGAATACAAATATACATAATACTAATTACAAAAATAGTAATTCTTTTTTTAAAAAAAAGTGCAATTGGGGCACCTGGGTGGTTCAGTCAGTTAAGCATCCGACTTTGGCTCAGGTCATGATCTCACTGTTCATGGGTTCGAGCCCCGCATCAGGCTCTGTGCTGACAGCTGGAACGTGGAGCCTGCTTCAGTTTCTGTGTCCCCCTCTCTCTCTGCCCCTTCCTTGTTTGTGCTCTGTCTCTGTCTCTCTCAAAAATAAACCTTAAAAAAATTTAAAAAAGCACAACTATTTCCAAAATAAAGCACTCTGGAGTCTAAAATCTCTTTTAAGCCTCTACATCAATGATTTTTATGCAAATTATTTCATTGTTTTTCTTGTGCCAAATGCAAGTAATGATAGTCCTTTTAAAAAGCTTAACAAAGAGCTGTTCTAATGGTGTCAATTTGGTTTTACAGATTCATTTAGCTGGAGGAACCTATTTACAATAGCCAAACAGGATTTTATGGAGTAATTAGTGGCTAGAAAGAAAGAGGAACAAACATTTTATTGAAATAAGGGGATCTCAAATGCCTTTGATAAGCAGATAGCTTGTGATGTTCTTCCATTTCCATCAGATTCATCCACTCTGAACTCTAGCTACCATTCCTACAGACCCAAAGTGCACCTTTGTTCCCAAGCAGTGGGGCCAGTGAGAGTGACTTCTGTGGCTTGCGTCGGAAGAACTTGATCCAGTCTTCCTTTAGACCAAGAAAATTTTGATTCTGGCATATGTAAGGCTTGGAGAAGGTCTGGTACCATCATAAGGACCATCCACCATTCCCACTCTTCAACCATTTAACAAGTTAAAAGTAAATGAGGTAAATCTAGTTTTCATTTTCTAACACTACTGTTGACTACAATCCTGTAATATATAGAAATTCTCGAGCAGTCTAGGTTTGAGAAAACCCCTCCCTTCAATTCCCTAAAGGGATTTCTCTGCCACCATTGATTTCTGTACCAAGAACTCTATCCTAAGACACTTGTGGCTTTAAGTTTGGCTTATGAAGATGAAGTGAGAATACCCCTGCAGGGATACTTCGACAGCTCCTAAAATGGCTCTCAATGTTCCCTGCCTCCTGGTATTCATGCCCTTGTGCAAGACTGTGCTGAACCTACTGACATGCTTTTTAGAGTAGAATAGGGCAGAGTGATGGGGTGTCACTTCTGGGATTAGATTTTAAAAGACTAATTTCTGTCTTGCTCTTACTGTCTGTCTTTCTCGTTTGCTTCTCCTAATGGTAGCCAGCTGCCATGTTGTGAGTTGCCCCTGAGAAAAATTCATGTGGCAAAGAAATGAGGGTGTCTTCTTGGCAATATCCAGTGAGGAGCTGAGACTCTCAGCCCACAGGTCATGAGAATATAAATGCTGCTAGTAATTACATAGGTGAATTTGTAAGTGGATCCTTCCCCAGTTAAGCCTTCAAATGAGACCTCAGTACTGATGCTTTGATTGTAGCCTAAGAGATCCTGAAACAGAAGACCCAGCTGAGCTGCTCCTGTGTACTTGGCTCATAGAAACTGAGATAATAAATGTTTTAACCCACTAATTTGGGGGTCTTAAAGTAACATTTGCATCCTAAAGTAGAATAATTATTAAGTCAAGTTCCAATCTTTATCCTAACTCCTCAGTTTTGTACTTTTATTCCTTTGTTTTGTTGGATTAAATATGTTAATATGTATTAAAAATGAATTGCGTATTTTGTTTTCCAACATTAGCATGTAGCATTTGTATGAATAATTATGATTGTAATTTGTTTCTGCTAAAATTATATCTGTCTCTTTAGCTCTTTCCTGACCCCTTCTTTCTAAAAGCATACTTAATTAAACAGAACTCTTTTTGCAAGTGTCAGAAACCAAATTCAAGCTAGCTTAAGGATAAATTAGGCTTTTTAATTCATGTGTGTGAAAAGTCCAAGGAGGTGGATCTTGGCTTAACTATGACTAGATGCAAGAGTTTCAGGCATCATGACCCAGTTGCTCTCTCTGTCTGTCCATTTCCTCAAACTCTCTGCTTTCCACACTTCTGTCTCTGCACTCTTGGTTCTCTTGTCCCATCTTTATTTCCAGGCCAACTCTCTTCTTCCTGTCTGCAGAAATGTTACCCCACGGTTAGGGAATCCAGAGAAAAGGGCAACATCCCCTTTTTCTAGATTATGCAGTGATTCCCCCAAGGGTCTCTGATTGGCTCTGAAGGGTGATACAACCCCTGGCTAAGACCAATTACTATCTGTAGGATGGGCTACTCTGATTGGCCAGGTCCAGCTACATATCTGTCCCTGAGGCAGAGAACTCTTAGTTACCTGGTAGACAACCCCAGAAAAATCAGATGGAATTGGGGAGGGTAAGAGTTCCTAAAAGGGAAAAAAATACCAGGCAGCTATAAAGTACCACATATCCACTGAGGGGAAAGGTAACAATTTATTTTTTAGGATATATGGTTATTTGTTGCTGTATAACAAATCATCCCAACTTGATAGCCTAGAGCAATGATAATCATTTATATTATATTTCTTAGAGTACTGTGGGCTCATAGGGCTGAACTAGATATTTCCCACTTGGGGTCATTCAAGCAGGTATAATCAGATGGTGGCTAACCTGGGGTCATCTTAAATACATCATCACTCATATATTTGGTGCCTGGCCTGGAAAGACTCAAACAGCTGGCATTTCTTGCTTCTCTCTCCCTCTCTGTGGTGTCTTCAGTATGGTAGTTATAAGGTAGCCAGACTTCTTGCATGGTGGCTAGAGGTCTGTGTCCCAAAGGAGAAGAGACAGGAGTCTATGCCTGTCTAAAAGGAGAGAGAGCCAGGTGCATTTTAGGGATCAAGCTCCAGAAGTCACACACAAGTCCACTGCCTTCTCGTCCTTAGAAGGGAACCATGTTTAAAGGGAGTGGAATGAGATTCCACTCTTGAAGAGAGGAGCATCAAAGAATTTGTGGACACATTTTTACATCATCACATGTAAATTTTAAAACATCATTTTTGTTTGAGCCAGAACTTATTGTGAATTATTTCCAGATGAGATCAAGAGTTGGCTGAGACCTAAGTGTGTTCGACAGAGGAAGGTGGTAAAGTCACTAAATCCAAAGAGGTTATTTCTAGAGTAGAAGAATGTTTTTAATTTATTTTCTTAATCAGTACTGGAAATCCCAAAGAAGCATATGATTTAATACTGAAAATTTATACACACACGGGTCTGTGTTTGTTGTTATATTTATTGACTTCAGCAATCCTCACACTGAAGGGAGGGTAGTGTATTTGGTCAGTGATAGACCATTGTAGTTCCTGTACACACAGAGGCTCCTATATACATTTACAGCCTTGTTTTCTTGTGGAAATTGCCATTTTTATTGAAGAAAGATATTCTGAATTGTAGAATTGCTTTTTGCTCTCCAGGTTTACCTAATCTTCTTTTATGCCATTATTTGTAGTATATTTCTCAAGGATTTCTAAATTTGTGTGTGTGTGTAAAGAAATGGCTTAAAATGTCTTATTAGCAAAACCAAATGAAGCAGCTACCCTTTTCTATCTGCGGAAAACTTTAATGGCCGGCCTTATCAACTCTGTTTGCAACAGTTTGGATTGTGACTTTGGACAAGTTATGTCATCTTTCTTTGTCTCAGCTTCTTTGTTGGGCCGCATTGGGCAATCCTGAGTTTATTCAGGAGCTCGTGTCCAAAACCCATAAACCTTAAAGCCTGAGGCACCCAGCTTCACAAAAGCCCTCCAATGTGTGTATCTTACCAAATTCCTTCTAGATGTGCCTAAACCCCGTGAACATTGAAATGGGATGCTTGGCTTCTCAGCAATTCCCCCACTGCCTCTGGGTCACTACCGTATGCTTTCACTCTTGTGCTGATAAGATACTGGAAGAGATGGGGCATGCAAGATGGATTTTATGATCACCCCGTTCCTCTGTTGGTAGGATGTAGTAAGAGGAAGAAACGCAGGCTGGATTTCATGATATCATTTGGGGGTTACCTTCTCTGGGAGCGGTTGAAATATAAATACTATGGCAACCTTGCAGTGCTGAGGCTAGACTCCTGCCAGTATGTCTCCATGGGAGAGATGGGGTAGGGACTCAAGCAAACACCAGAACATACTACTGAGCTTGAGCAGGATATATCTGTAAATTGTGGTGGTGGGAGTTGGGTTCAGACACTCTCTGTCTCAGAGCACAATTGCCTCTCCTGATGTTTCAGTAAACAAACACTGTCATTATTTAAAGTTAGGACATTCTTGTGATTTGTTCTTAGACATTGAAGTCTGTGAATCATCCCCTCAGTACTGGAGTTTCCCTCTGGAGTGTGTGGCTGTAAACACAGGGAGAACAATGAACCAGGCTGGCCCTTGGAAAGGGAATCCTCTTAATGCCTTTCATCTGTAAACACGGGGTCCAAACTAGGGTCACCTCTGGAGTCTTTGTCAACCATAAGCCTTTGCTTTCAGAATCTTATTTATCTACTTCCTAGTATAGTGCCCAGCAGACCATGAGAGTTCAATAAATATTCAATGAATGAATTAGTTTATCCAAACAGCAAGAAATAGTGGAAAGAGTATGGCTGTTGGAGGTGCACAGACTTGAGTTTTATTCCCAGCCTTACCTCTTTTAACTTTGACTTTGGGCATGCCATGTATGGTTTCTAATCAATTAGGAGCCAACCAGAAAAAGAAAAAAAGTTTATGTACTTAAAATTCAGGGACTATACGGCAGAGAATTAGTTATATGGGTGATGGAAGAGAGGCTAAGAAAGCCAAAGGAGTTGGCAGACAGCAGCTGGAGGAAGCTTGGAGCACCTCTAGGGGTGAGGGACAAAGAGGGGAGGTAGAATTACTGAACCTCAGGGTCTACAGTCAACTGGCACAAGGCCACTAAGTAAGAAGATGTAGGTTGAGCTTTAATTTCAGCTTATACCATGAAAATAATAGTTGCTACCCATATTCTTTTTCAGACTACTTAGGCCCTCTCCACCCCATCCAACCTAATTCTAATAGCCTCATCCTATTAAGAATCACTGAAATAAGTCAAGTTTAATCAGTGAATAGTAAGCCTGGTTCATAGCAGATGCTTAGTAAGTTTTTTTAGCAAAATGAAATTGTAATGTAAACATGTGTGAGAGAAGTAGCAGATAGTTGCCATCACCTTGGTGTGAAATAGTTTATAAGTTCCTTTCCTGGATGCTAGGTGACAGACGGACCTGGTAGCCCCTCTGGTTCCTTATTCAGGGGTACATCAAGAGGTCAAAATGCCTTAAAAACATGACCAGCCCACATCTTTTGGCATAATTGAATTACAAATACATGGTCTAAATTCTCCCATCTATCCCAAAGGTATTACCTGGCAGGTAATTCCTTGCTCTAAACCAAACTTTGGTATGTGTATCTCATATGCTTTTTAAGGATTCCTGACACCCTTAATCCTGTCTCTCCCGTTACTCAACCAGTAACGCTGAGACTTGGAGTAACCATGAATTAGCATTTAGCCTCTCTGAGGGAAGGCCCCTGGACTGACTTTTTAATTCTTCTAGAGAATTAAAATTAGACCTTTGCCTCTTTGCTGTGTAAAGCAGGCTTTTTGGTATTGGTCAAGATGACACTTCACTTCATGTGCTTAATCCCTGTTTTCTAAAAGGAGACGGACTTTGACCGGGAGAAAGCATTTAAAAGGTTCAGATAAAAATCTTCCTTGGGGGCTAGAAGAAGGATGCATTAAGCAGTTGAGACTTTCTTTTCCTCAGACACGACGCCTTTCAAAAAATACCTTTTGGCCCCACGTTTCTTACTATAGAGAATGTTTGTGCTCTTAAGAGAGAATTTGTGAATGTTTATGGACACAAAACCTTCATCTAATTTTATCAAATATAATGAACATCATTAGAGTGGTGTGTTTGTTTCCAGAAAAAGAAGAGGACAACATTAAGAAGTTATTATAAAGTTATTGATTTTTTTCCCCTGTTGTTTCTCAGAATTGCCACACCCAGTCTTATCTCAGATTCTTCTGTTTATGTCCTGACAGGAACTCTCTTCAGCCAGCTCGATCTCTTCTGTCATTTGGGGGTCACTGAGATCTCGGGTCAAATGTCACCTCTTCAGAGAAGCCTTCCTTGACCACCCAACTGACAAAGTCTCTGTTTTCATAGAGCCGACCTTTCAGGGAAGATGACAAACAAACTGATGAACATTTAATGTTTTATATGACAAGACACAAAGTAAGGATAAGGGAGACAGATAGACATCTGGATGAGAGGCTAGATGACGACCGTATTGGCCATTGAGCAAAGACTTCCCTGATCAGTGGATATTTGTACCAGGTAAGGGCAGGACCTTGCTCTGTGCATTTAGAGAAAAGAAAGAAAGCCAGAGGTTTGGACTGGAGTCACTGAGAGGGTGAAGGGAAGAGATGAGCAGTGTGAGGTGACTGTTCATGGGTCAGATCACAGAGACCATGATAAAACTTTGGTTCTAAGCTGAAGGGTAACAGGGCCTAATTTTCATTTGATGATTCTGGTGGTTTTATGGAAATTAGACTTCAGGAGAGTAAGGGAGGAAGCAGGGAGACCAGTTAGGGGGCTCTTCTTTGGCATTTCTGTGGGTGACTGGGTAAAGGATTCGTGTACTTGAATTCCCTTTTGGTTTCTGGACTGTATTTCATTGACTGCCATTCTCTAAACTCTGACTGCCCATAGCAAACTGGGATTTAGCTGGTTCATATGTGCCTCAAGCACTCCCAGCGTACCAGCCTCGGTGCCAAGCACAAGGGTAAGAACTTGCCAACCCACAGTTATCGATATAGCTGAAAGATGGCATCATCCTGAATGGGGAAAAGTCCCAAGTCTTCAGATGTAGCTGTTTCAGCTAGTGATTTCTTAGTTCCCTGAGGCTTATTTCACAGAAGGTGTTTCAAGGGGTGGGGTGGGGTGGGAGAATGAGCTGCTTTGTTTCTTTACCTGCTTCCTTACTTGTAAAAATGTTTTTGAGACACGCACGTGGCCTGAACACCAGAAGGAAGATTAGCAGAAAGGAGGAAAAATCAGATTCATCCTTTGAGGCATCTGGCAAGGGCAGAGGTCCTGAGCTCAAAGGAGGCTCTTCTGCTTGACATAACTCATTCTTTCGGCTCTGTTCAACACAGGAAGAATTTTTGAGGCCAAGCTCATTCAGTTTGGGACCCCAGAGTGCCAAGGGAGAAGTGTCTGTGTGGTGTGAATATCATTACCAGGCTCCGGTGGCTGGTAGCCAGCTTGGTAGCCTCCCGTTGCATGACATTGAAGCGACCGCATCTCCTGTGACATCCAGAGATGGCAGGAGGCAGAAGGACTCTGAAAAGACCAAGCTGGAAAGCTTTCCGGTGTCGTGTGTAATACTGCAGAGCCTGATGTCTTGAGCCTCTTCGAAACAGAAAATGAATTATAGACAGATTTGTGAGAGAGTAGCTCTACAGAAAATGCCTTTGGAATCTTAGGGCCTTCCTCTCCCCCCTCCTTTACTTGTTATCAGCTGTTAATGCAATAGTTTGCATTCATCCTGGGTATCACGTTGAACTGGAGTTGAAAAGTGTCTGCAGTTCCAACAGGCCCAATGCTTGGGGAGATAAAGACGGTCAGGATGCCAAGACCAACAAATAAATTAAATCCGCGTCATGGTTACTCTGTTTTGCTAACACGGCCTGGTGCTCAGGTTAAAATTTATTACACGGAGCTTCTCAGGGTCTTAATTTTGACTTAAGTCGTAATATCCCAAGACTTAAAGAACTGCCTTTTGTGGCTTATTTTGCCTAGTTTCCTTGGGTGGGGGGCTCAGCGATTTGCATAATGCTGGGTTAAACGACCTAGGAATATATGATACACGGATATTTTGTAGAACGGGAATAATCCGTGCTGTGAAGCACGCCAGGCTAGTAGCAAGATTTTATATATTGACCTCAAGACTTCCCCTCTGCTGAGTCTATTACTGTCTCTATTTTCTGTCTTCCTTTTGAGAGTTGAGGAACGTAGACCACAGCACAGAGCAGATCATTGATCTATCAGGGTGCAACATAAACCAGACATAGCAAGGTGACATCGACTGGACAGCTCCTAGAAGAATGTGAACAGCGGCTGTCTGTAAAGCGATGATTCACTGACGTGGGGAGCCGTGCAGACTCCAGTCCGGTCAATCTGCTGGCCACAGAAATGCTTCAGAGGAGTCTCTTCCTCTGTTCCCAGGTAGCATCCACTCACCTTTGATTTGGTTCCATCTATTCGGATCCCACTTCTCATTTGGAGACTCTTTTTAATGGATGGGATGGAGCAGGGCTGCTGTCCTGCTGCAATTCCACAGCCTCCCCTCCGCTCCGTCCCACCCGTTGTCAATTTAGTCTGTGTCACTGCTTCTCAGCCATGGATGACCTTGCTCCAGAAGACATTTTCTATGTGTGGAGTCATTGTAGATTGCCACAACTGGGAGGGGAGTGCTCCTGGTGTCTAGTGTGTACAGGACAGGGATGCTGGACACCCTAGAATGCACAGGACAGCTCCCAACAACAAAGAATTATCCGGCCCCAGATGTCTAGAGTAAGAGGTGGAGAAACCCTGCCTGACGTGAATGATCTAATCCTTGCCCATCCCAGCCTCCTCTGCCCCAGTGTCTTCCAAGATGGATTCTGGAAAGAAGATATGCATGCATTTCATTTTGCTTTAAGATTCCGTTTAGTAATCTCTGTCCCACAGGGAATACTGAGTTGTTCTTGAGAGCAAATCGGCTTTGGAATGGGGCAAATGGGGTTCCCCTCTCTGGGTTTGCTGGATACTATCTGTGTGGCCTTGAGCAAGTTAAGCCCTGGAAACTCAGTTCCTTCATTTGTAAAATGAAGGATATAATATCTGTGGTGAGGATTAGACAAGAATACAGAAAACGGAGAACCATGTCTTGCCCTTAGTGAGACTTGATAAGTGATTGTTTTATAAAGAAGATTGAGCTAGACTTCATAAGCCGAACCTTTGAACAAGGCACTGCTGATAAGCATCTGTGCGAAGCAGAACGAGTGATTGCTGCATTTATTATTTTTATTGTCAGTGATTAGGAAAATATATGGCAGTTTCTGTGTCAAATAAAGATCCCCTGACCACTCTCCCCTCTGGGGAAAAACTTTGCTTTATGTGTGGCATATGATCTTTAGAATGGAGGCGTTGAAATCAAGATAGAAATACCATTATAAACAAAAGCAACTGAGGAAAGAGTGAACCCATAAAAAATTAAAGAATCACTTGGCTTCTGTGATGATATTTTGGAAATACTCTAACTGAAAAAAAATGCTATTTTTCAGGAGACGTTCTTTTATCTTGAACCATATCGCTTAATAATCCTGGCCTATACCTGTATCCACAACCTGACTCCCTAGAAATTTTTCCGAGGTACCAGAATTTCCAAACAGGTTTCTCTGTATCCACACGAGTAGGGCTTCTAATAGGATTCTGAGAATGCCTTCAATATGGCTTATGATAGATGTCTGTGATAGAAGGCCCCTGTGGTTTTCATTTTGGAGTTGACTTAATCAAAAACAATCAGGCTAACAAAAGAGGGTGGGAGGGAGTCTGCTTTTCCCAATTTTACTATTGTGTGGCCAATTTAATGTCGGACTTTTCAAAGGGTTTTAAAATAGAAGACAGCAGGAAAAACAATTTAATATAGAAATACCAGCATGGACTAAACTTAAGTAGACTAAATCAAGCATGAGGAAGTAGAGTGTATTAAGGGTACTGATTTTGCTTTTTTTTTTCCCCTCTAATTTCAATGCTCAACAGCAGAGTACCATGAGTTTGCTTCTCCATGCATGAACATAACTGGAGAAGACTTTCATAAGATACACGCCAGCAGGTACTGGAGTACTTCTCATCAGAGTCTTCAGACAGTCTGATTTCCCTGTTGGTTAAATATGATGAGAATTTAAGATAGGCCTAGACAGAAAAAGAGAGTGATTATATAATGTGATATCCACACTTACCCAAAATATTTCTTCTACTCAGCAGGAGTACCTGAAATTCCTCTGTAAATTTTCCTTTGAGTTAGGGCATTGTAAGCCCTAGAGCACAGATATGGTATTTTATGTGGAAACAGCAACCCAGTGGCTATCAACTTTGACTGCATATTAGAATCACCTGGAGAGTCTTTAAAAAATATTTATGCCATTCAATATCTATAAGAAAATATAATTTAATTGCTGTAGGGTAGAACTAGGCATCCGTATCTGTTAAAAAAACAAACAAAAACGTCTTTCACACAATTTCTAATCTGCAACAAGGCTTGAGAACAATTGCAATAACAATTTAAGCTTGGGTCCCCGGATATTTTTTTTCTGAATCGAAACGTCTGCTGATTACCACACAGTTTATCGATCACAGTTACTCACCTTGGCATTGACTCATGAGAGAAAATCTTGGGTTGGGGTAAAGGGAACCGAGAAATTGGAGAGAAACGAAGGAAAGGCTCATGTAGGGTGGACAAGCTCCTCCACAGCAGGGGGCGCTGCCCTGAGCTGTCAGAGCAGATGCTGCTTCATATGGTGTCCACTCTTTCGCATACCCCTAACTTTGAGAATCAGGGTATCAGGAAACCAGTACCTACTGACTCTTTCACACTGAATTCATCCTATTAGGAGCAGTCTCCTAGCAAAAACCTAAGTCAGGGGAGGGAAGGGAGAGTTAAGAGTATTCAGGGACCAGAGATGCAGGGTGTGGGACTGGCTGTCTAGTTGGGGAGGGAAAGGTTTAATAATAGAGCAGCACTGGACTGATTTGGGATAGAATAACAGGTGTTACCTGCTTCCTAGGGCTGCGTTGGTTCAGCCAAGTTCTTGGGTATTGGGAAGTTTCATAAACATAGTGCCCTTTATAAGAATTCTAGAGATGAACCGTAACAAACTTGGAGCTAAAAAAAAAAAAAGGTCTTTTAATGAGAATTAATGGTTCTCAATAAACTCCGGAGGGTCACATAACAACCAAACTATAAATTGTAAAGCCTGAGACACAAGCAAGGGGTCACCGTAAATTGTGTACATCTTTAAACCAGTGACCTTCTGTTTGCCTGTTGGTGGCCAGGGCCCTCTCTCCTGCAGATCCAATCATCTGTGTTTCTTATGAGCCTAAAAAGTTCCAGGGAAAAGAGCAGTCCTGTTTTCAAGTGCTTCTCCAATCCCAGCCTGGCTCTGCCAGCATTTCCTCCTACCCCAAAACCTTCTCTATAACAACCCTGGTCTGTTGCTATAAGGCAAAAGTTGGAAATACAAACTTAATTGAAAATTCATACTTAAAAGTCCAGTGTGTAATTGTCCTCTGATGTGGGAAATTTGCCTTGTCCCACATTAATCAAAGATGCTCTTTGATATTAGTCTACCTTTGACTCATTTCAAGTTGATTTGAAAAAATGATGAACACTGAAAAAGGTATGTTCTTGCGGCTATTGAGCTTGCTCAAGAGTTGAAGATCAGAAATCTAAAAATCAATCCATGCCATGTGCCTTCAGACACATTTCTAAGCTGTAGTGATTTATTAAAAACATGTGCCAGATATTTTCTTGCTCCTCGTTTTCTACAAATGCTTAACTGCTCATGGACAAGATTTTCCTTGACAACAATGAAGCATTACGTTGCTGAGCGGTTATTTATGTGATTTTTGAGGTCACGAGGATATTTGATCTCACCATCACTACCACCTTCAAAGAAAAGGAGAGTTAATCTTATTTCCTAGCAGCCTACTGGTAAGTGAAAAATATCCTGGTGGCAAAGACAGGTTGTTACTGAAAGGTCATTCCAGCTCCACTGTAGAACAGCCTTCATTCCTGGTTCAGAATCAGTGTTTAATGTCTGTACAAATGATTAGTGACAGGTCTTCATATACAGCTTCAAGGCTTTCTTCTTAGCCCGAGACCCCCATCCAGCCCTTCTAAAACTGCCGCTGTATACATCTTTATTCATTTATTTATTTATTTATTATCTATCTATCTATCTATCTATCTACTTACTTACTTACTTACTTACTTACTTTAAAAAGTTCTGCTGTTGGTTTTGGACCTCCGGTAGAAGGCTTCAGTTAATTGTACTCAGCGGTTGCTGCCACATTATCATCATTGTTCTATGAGAGATTCTCTTCTGTTCTGTTTGTCCCTAGTCCTAGTGGGATGGGCTGCAGCCACCCTCATTTTCCCAAAAAGTTCTCCTGGTGCTATCAGCACGGGCATGCAACTTGCTTGAAAAGCCAGCACCTGTGCACGGCCTGTTTTGGCCTTCTTTTGCCTACACACAAGGCAGCTCTCAAAGCCCTATACAGGTGGGAGGAGATCTCCCTCCTGGGGCATAACCCATGATACATCTGGCTGCACTCTGGCCCACGAACATTTCTGCACGAGATGCTGTCATGAAGGGAAGCTGCATGTCTGACATCTTGCTGCAGTCCTTCCCTCGGGGACTTCTGCTGTGTCCATATGAGGTTTACAGGGTGTGTGACAAAGCCTGCACTCAACAAAGATCTGCATGCACCTGTTTGCAGTCCTTTGTAACTGCTGCACAGTACTCTGTGATGTGCATCCATTGAATTTTACCTAGTCTGCTGTCCCCGTAGTGGACACCCAATGCCCAGCCAGCATACACAGTGTAAAAGAACACAGTTACTCATGTCCCATTTTGAACCTGGGGGAAGTTTCCCTTGGAGTAGAATTTCCAGGTCACAGGCAATGCATATATATAATTTATCTGAGTATTTCCAGGTGGCTCTACAATAAAAAATTGCCCCTCTGCTGAAAGCTGATTGGTAGTTGGATTCTGTTAGAAAATTGACCCTGGAAAGGTAGTCTAATCACTTGAATTGGGGACCTGAAGTCTTCCAAGTTTTGGAAATGGCCAGTTTCTGTCACCATGTCTAGAGTGGCAGAGAAAGCTGTTTTACAGAGACAGACCAAGTGGACTGTTCAGAAATACAGAGCATCATGCAGAGAGGTAAAGAGATCCAACAAATGGCTATCTAGTTCTTGGGTCCCATCCTCCCTTAACTATTTCCTGCCCTTGAGTTTCACAATATATTTTGTTCTCCTATCCCACAGAAATATTCAGAGAATTACTGTTACTTCTGACCAAAATGAGCTTTTAACACAAAAGGGATGAATCCTTATAAAAATCAAGGACAACAGCATCAACAACAGCAAAAGCTTTAATCTGAATGAAAGTGTTGCTAAGTTTGCTTAAAGCCATGTTCTAGAGATTTTTGGAAGTGAAGTCTTGGGTTTGAATGAAAGTCAAGTTTTATCAGTGACTTTTCTCATGAAAGATGGGATACTTTCATCAGATAGAAGCAGTCCTTAAATTTCCATTCAGGGGTTTAAAAAAATAAGGTAATAATATACATCAGAGAAGTTTCATAGGATGAGGACCCTACAGAAATTAGATTGCAAGTTGCTAATGTGAAGACAGCTGTTCTAACATCTGGACTTTCAAGCAAAATTTTTGGCATCCTTCAAGCAGAGTGTGTGTACAATGAGTTGAACTTTTCCTATTTAAATATTTTGCATTAGAGTATAAATTGCTCTTCTTCATTTAATCATGAATTTTAGCATAACTTTAAACTTGTAGGTATTTCTTCAGTCAATTCACTCTGCCCTCACCTGTCCTAGAATGCTTGGATGGGCTAGACTTGAGTTTGAGTAGACACTGGTTTCATTAACATTTTTTTGCAAGACTGGTTAAAAACCGTCTAGTGAGTTTCATTTCAGGGAAATGCAGTGTTGAGTCAAAAATATAGGAGTTGAAGGATTTAAGATCACTGAAAATAGTTCCTTTCTTTTATGACCAAAAAGTATACAGAGAACAGAAAACCTTGATGGCAGGACATAAAATAATGAAATAATGCCAAGGTATCTCTTTCTCTTCTTTCTTTCTGGGTTGCGACAACACTAAAGCTAATGTGGCTGTTTCTATAGCTTTATTAAGAAAAATGTTTTTCGGGGCGCCTGGGTGGCGCAGTCGGTTAAGCGTCCGGCTTCAGCCAGGTCACGATCTCGCGGTCCGTGAGTTCGAGCCCCGCGTCAGGCTCTGGGCTGATGGCTCGGAGCCTGGAGCCTGTTTCCGATTCTGTGTCTCCCTCTCTCTCTGCCCCTCCCCCGTTCATGCTCTGTCTCTCTCTGTCCCAAAAATAAATAAAAAAACGTTGAAAAAAAAAAATTAAAAAAAAATGTTTTTCATCGTGTAGGGTTACTTGTGAGATCATTTTTGTTTTGTTTTGTTGGAACTACCTCTTCCATCCCCATTTTCTCATATCTGCCAGTTGTTCCATCCTCCGTGTGTCTTTTGCCCCAAAAGTTTATCTTTTCTTTCCTCCCATTGTATTTTTCTTGGTTCATAGCCCATATGTTGTGAATCTCAGATAAAATGTAGTAAAATTCAGATTTATGGCAAGAGAAAAGCAGAATCAGGTGGTTTGCAGTTAAAGGAAAACAGGCTTGTGATGGCAAACATTTTGCAAAATCATATGTAAACCTGGAATATATTGGGTCTTCTTCACAGAAAAGAATAAGAAAGGTAAGTTAAAATGACCTTGATTTTTCAGTTGAACATTTCCACATGATCAAGGCATAGATTGGTACAACAGTTGAGGTTGTGAGAAAGCAAGAACCAAGGTCCTGTGAATTCACCAAAAGGAAATTTAGCTTTTTCCAGTTTGTAAGCACTTGCTTTTCCCATGAAGATAAAAGGCAGAATTTCAAGGCCACAATTCTTTTGCTCCTAGGAAATATTTGTGTGTTCATACTGTTGTTACAAAGTTTAAATTTTTTCTTTCTTTTTTCTTTTTAAAATGAATTGTTGGGGTTATACCACATGTTTAAGTTTTAAACCTCTTTTAGTCTTTTAAACTCATGAAATGAATCAGGAAAAGTGGATGTGGGCGCCCAGTCCCTGGTTTCTAGGGTGTGGGATAGCCTTCTTCTCTCGAGTTGAATTTGTGTGGATACCCTTTGCTCCCTGTAAATAGAAAGCAGAGGTCTTGCGTGGAGAGACTGTGGTCATGACCTGTCAGCAACAAAGCCCTCTTTCCTCTTTGAGGGCTAATTAGATGGGACTTGAGGGAGGAGTTTCCTGGACAGTCCTAAAAGGCTTACATTAAAAGCTGCCAAAAAGTGTAAAAATGTTTTATTTTGCCAATGTAGGGTTTCAAGAAAATGTTAAATTTCAATGTACTCTCTACCACTCCTTTTTACTAACCTCCAGCTTAATTCACACATTTATGCTACTTGCTTGGCCTCCGTGGGGATTTTCTAATGCTTGGCTTTAGACAATAGACAAATGGCACCTCACACCGTTTATTCATTTATCCATCCATCCATCCACCCATCCATCCATCCATCCATCCATCCACAAAAGTTTACTTAGTCCTTTCTGTTTACTAGGCACTGTGTTATATGTTGAGGATGTCATGGTAACATTAAAATATCAAGTCTCTGCTATCCAGGAACTTGAGTCTATACAAAAGACAGGCGCTATTCAAGCAGCCCTACTGAATGAGTGCATCATTAGAAACATACCTAAACACTGGAAAGGAAAGACACTGCCTCTAGATGCAAGAAGGGGATATGGTCAGAGAATGCTGTCCCCAGCAGACCAGTTGAGATGGAATCTGAAGAGTGAGCAGGGATTAATGGAGAAAAAGGGGGTGAGAGAGAGCACTGTGGCCTAAGGAAGCATTTGTGCAAGGTCATGTGACACCAAGGGCTTGGTGTGACCGTAGCACAGTGAGGTGATCTTGAGCTGGCTGAACACATGGGGAACTGGCTTCAGTTGAAAGGGTCAGGTGCACAGTGGCCATCTCTACAAGGGCATATCAAGGTATTTGTTTTTTATCCTAAGAACAATGAATGTCACTGAAGACAGGGCTGTAGCCTGGTAGATATTTCACAAGAGACACCTTGGCTGCTAAGTGAAGGCAGAGGAGCAGCAGGGAAGCAGTGAGACCAGCCAGGAGAAAGCTGTTGCTGGGAGAGAATGGTTGGTTGGACTTGTGTGCTACAGGGGACTTGGAGAGTGTTTGGCAGAGCAATAGATAGGAGATAAAAATGACAGTCCCAGGTGATGGGTTAGATGTGAGGGTGAGGAAGAGACAGGTATCAAGAATGATTCCTAGATTTTTGGCTATGCAACAAGAGGGACGGTGGTAAATATCAGCAAAATAGATTACTTTGGAAGAAGTAATCCTACTGCTTCTTGGTCATTAGTGTCTTACAGCCTCTCTCTGGTCACCTGTGTTTCATCTCCAAGTCAGTATACTCCAGCTACAACTTGAGAAAGATAGTGCCGTGGGGAGATTTTGAAAGGTGACAGGTAGCAAAAGAAAGAACACATTTAAAAAAATGTTTATTTATTTTGAGAGAGAGAGAGAGCGCACTCATGAACATGGTGGCTGGGGAGAGCAGAGAAAGAGGGAGAGAAAGAATCCCAAGCAGGCTCTGCACTGTCAGCATGGAGCCCAAATGCTGGACTTGATCTCATGAACTGTGAGATCATGACCTAAGCCGAAATCAAGAGCCAGATGCTTAACCAACTGAATCACCCAGACACCAAAACAACACATTTTTTACTGAGCCCTTACGATGTGCCAAGCAATGAGTAAAACAGTGGGGTTTTAGTAGTAGGGAAAATTTGATCCTGTTCCTGCTCTTTTGGAATGCCTTGTCTAATAGGGGAGACAAGCAATAAATAATTAGAGTTACTTCATTGATTATTTTTTTTCTGTGGTAAGTACCATAAGGGTAAGACAAAGTGAACTAATCAGGTCTCCCAAAGAGGGAGAATAAGAATAAGAATAATAAAATATTCCAGGAGAAGGAAATAAACATTTTTTGGAGGTCCCAAGGAATAAAATGCATGGAATATCTAAAAAACCAAGGGGCACCTGGTTGAGCATCAGTTGAGCTCAGTCTCTGGTTCAGGTCATGATCTCGCTCGCAGCTCGTGAGTTCGAGCTCTGCATCGGGCTCTGTGCTGACAGCTCAGAGCCTGAAGCCTCCTTCCCATTCTGTGTCTCCCTCTCTCTCTGTCCTCCCCCTCTCACGTTCTGTCTCTCTCTCTCTCTCTCTCTCAAAAATAAGTAAATGTTAAAAAAATAACAAAAAATAAAAATAAAAAACCGAGACAGCGATGTCCTTCCACCTGGTGAAAACAGGGGCATGGTGTGACAGTGATGTCTGATAGAAGTGGGGTGGAGACACAGTCCTGGTAGTTAGGACTTCACTGCTGTCATTTATGTAGGCAACTGAAAGTTGCTTTTTACACCTTCCCATTCTTAGAACCCAAAAGAAAAAAAGAGGAACTGAATGGATGGGGTGTGGTGCTAACAAGGCAGAAATTGTAACTACACACTAGTGGAAAGCAAGGAGGGTGGTCTAGAGGAAGAGTTTTGAACTTCATCTGTACTTCTGACTCAAGCTCTGATTCATCCCTTTTGTGTTTTGCCCTGGCATCCTTGGTCTGGGATCATTTCATTTCATTTCATTTCATTTCATTTCATTTCATTTCATTTCACTTCATTTTTATTTATTTTGAGAGAGAGAGGGAGGAACAGAGAGAGTGAGAGGGAGAGAGAGAGAATCCCAAGCAGGCTCTGCACTGTCAGCACAGAGCCCAGTGCGGGGCTCAAACTCACGAACCATGAGATCATGACCTGAGCTGAAACCTAGAGTCAGTTGCGCAACAGACTGAACCACCCAGGGGCCTCTGGGATAATTTTATTTGATGTCCCTTTAGTTACCATTAGTTCTTGAGGTTACTTTTGGACGAGGGTTATAGAAGATGTATGATATGGCAGGTGAACAGCTTCCTTAAGCACCCCCTTCCTCCCCACCGTGGACATGTTTTCTCCCGTGTACTTACCTCACCACCTTCTTCAGAAGACAGGGGCGTCATTCTTGCCCTGGATGAGAAAGGAGGTGAAGATGATTCGTAAAAACTAAGATGCGACAATGACATAGTCTTTGTGGCTCTGTGCACCCTGACTGCCTTCTTTTCTGACATGTATTTTGGTAGAAGATACCCTGTGGTTCTCTTCCTCTTATTTTTTATTAAAATTTCCCTATCCTCTCTTCTCAGCTTTGGTGTCCTTTGCCCTGCATAATCAGAATCCTTTCCTCATGTTGTAAGTTCCTTTTGTGAACTACAGGAAAAATAGGCCCCGTAAAGAGCTCTGTCTCATTTAATAACCGGCTTGAAAGGAAGAAACGTGTCAAGGAGCATTTTAATCTTTCCCATTTTCTAGATACACTCAGCTGAACATTAATTTGAGGCACCTCTTTAGAAAGGAGATCATGGCTTTCGTATCTCAGTGGCTTTCCTGATAATTTCAGTCGTATGCATGTGCAGACATTGGGAGTTTCTTAATGGGCAGTTCTGGGGACAGCATGATTGGTTCTATCTGGGAAATGAAATAATCTCCCACTTGTATATTTCTGCTATCAAAGATGTTCCAGCAATAGCTTTTCTCGGCCTGAAGACAGAAAAACATAAATAGCTTTTAGATTTGTTTTGAAACACATTAGGCACCCTAGATTTCACTTGAGTTGATGTGTGTGTGTGTGTGTGTGTGTGTGTGTGTGTGTGTGTGTGTGTGT
>NW_024412444.1:3938194-3965459 GCF_014898765.1 Herpailurus yagouaroundi
TGTGTGTGTGTGTGTGTGTGTGTGTGTGTGTGTGTGTGTGTGTGTGTTTGGGTCAAGGAAGGCACAGCAAACACAGGGCCATGGAAAGAACATAGAACAGGGATTCCAAGTTAGAGTCTTGGCTCTGTCTGCCTCCAGTCTAGCTGTATAATCCTGAGCACATTCTGCTATGGTGAACATTAAAATATCAAGTCTCTGCTATCCAGGAACTTGAGTTTGTGCAAAAGATGGGGTCTCTGTTTCTTCATCTGTGAAATGGAAATAAGGATCATAATTCCCACCCATCCTCATCAGTGTGCTGATTTGAAGATACGGAGAAATGCTTTATGCACGTGAGAAGATTATTACAGAATTGCTGCTTTTCCCCCTATGGGATGATCATTCGTCGGTACATTCATTCAGTGATGCTGGGGAGTGGCATGGCCTGACTTGGTAGGGAGAGGTTGACTTGAGGGGTCACCAGTGGAGGAGGCAGAGGGGACCAGAAAAGAAGTGAGAGTGGCCTGGACCCCTGTGGTGATGAGAAGGTAGCAAGAAGTGGACGATTCAAGATGAGATGCAGTGGTCTGGTCAGAATCTTTCGAGGGGGAGGTGAAAGTAAAGAACAGGATGAGTTCTTGAGGACAAATGGTTGAAAGGTGTGCTCTGAGAAGGAATAGGTTGGTGAGGCTTGGGAACTACTTTTTTGTTTCCTTTTTAATCCTCAAAATCATATGTTTAGAAAGGCTAAGGAAAAAAGTTGCTTTCTACATAAAAGACCACAAGTCATCTAACTGATGGCTTTTCATTTTATATACATATGGCATGAGTAATTTCTTTCTCTATTAACTTCCAATGACCTTAAACTAATTTCCCGGGGTGTGGCAATAGCAAACTCCCAAAGAAATTTGAACCTTGTAGCATGGTTCAAAATGACTTTTATGCCTTACTGAACAAAGGCTGACTTTTGGGAGAATCGCAATACCCATGGAAAGTGTTAAGACACAGACTCACAATGGAGCTGCTGACACTTTCATTTGGCTGTTACACATTCACTGTTAACAGAATCAGAATAACTATCAGTACCAATCTGTGTAGTGAAGCCTGCATTATAAATCTGCGTAATGGTAACGGGCCTGTTGCCTGACTAACTTACTCTTTTTTTAATATTGCTGAGTGACAAATGGATAGCACGTGGATATGAGTTATGCTGTTTGAAAATATCACAACAGCAGACGACACTGTTTAAAGACTGATTGAATTGGATTAACTACAAAAAGCATGCCTACTTTTATTACATTCTCTACTTCTAGATGGGCTAGTGCATAGTTTTTTATGATAGAAGTTAATGTACCATTATTATTCCACCTAAGTAAATGGAGGACACACATTTGTGTCACTTTTCATTCACATAGTGCTGTGAATTTTCTAGCTATATTTTGTGGGAGTCATTTATTTTTTTAAAGTTTCCTAATTACTCATGCATTTGGTGAGCATTTGTTATACCATATGATAGCCCTTGTTCTAGGCAAGGGGATTCATGGAGGGCAGGCAGAGATTATTTCTTCCCTTCTGAATGGGGAAGACTGACACATTCCCCAGAGGGAAATTGCAATTGCAAGGGGTAACATAATGCAGGGCCAAGTGTATTGTGGGGGATACTTGAATTTTAGTTTGAGGGTAATGGGGTAGCTTTGTAGAGTTTTAGGCAAAGGAATATTAAGACATAGTATAGATAAAAGATTATCATTTTGATACTGTGTGGAGGATATATTAGGCAGAATAGAATAGCCAATAAGCACAATAAAAGATATTCAACATCATTAGTCATTAGGGAAAGCATAATGAGATACTCACCACAGTGAGATAGCACTTCACGTTCCCTAGGAAGACTGAGATCAAAATGAAAGATGCGATAAATATTGGCAGAGAGGTAGAGGAATTGGCAGGTACTTCATATATTGCTTGTGAGAATGTAAAGTAGTGAGGCCACTCTGGAAAACGGTTAGGCAATTCTTCAAAACGTGAAATATAGAGTTAACCATGAGACCCAACAATTCTGCTCTAGGTTTGTGCCCAGGACAAATGAAAATACGTGTTCACAGAAATACTTGTATATAAATGTTAATAACAGCATTACTCGTAATAGCCAAAAAAAGTAGAAATAATCCAGATGACCATCGACTGATGAATGAATATAGAAAATGTATTATATCCACACAATGTAATATTATTCAGCCACAAAAAAGAATAAAGTATGATACAATGAGGATAAACCTTGAAAACATTATGCTAAGTAAACCAAGCCAGTCAGAAAAGACTGCATATCATAGGATTCCTTTTATATGACATGCTCAGCACAGGCAAATCCATAGAGACGGAAGGGGATTCATGTGTGTCCAGAGGTAGAGGATGGGGGTGAGGATTGACTTCTGATGACTCTGGGGTTTATTTCTGGGGTGATGAACATGTTTTGGAATTAGACAGTGGTGATGATTGCAGAACTCAGTGAATATACTCAGCGACTTGTACCCTTAAAAGGGTAAATTGGATGGTATGTACATTTTATCTCAGTAAAGACGTCAAGAAAAAGAAGAATGAGAGAGGCGACCATTAAGAACCAGTAATACACAACCGGCGTCTCTTCTTGCTAATGTGTCACAATTGGACAGGCCTTGCAAGTGCTCCTGGGGAATGAAAGTGTCTAATACATACACACTAGCAATCAGGGTTCCCTCAAATTGCTCTCTGTACCTCACATACCAGCTCCACAAAATGACCTCCATTTCTCAGAACCAGTCATGCACTTTTATTTTTACTTGCCTTTGCTCAGTCTGCTATGATTTTCTTTGCCTTCTTTTTCTATTAGAAAAAAAAAAATTACTAATTCTACAAGCTCATTTCAGATTCCTCCTTGAAACTCTTCTTGGTTGCCTGGCCCTTTAGTACATCATTCTTGTTTTCTCTGGGCCTATTACATGTGGCCTGTGTGTCTGTAAAAACTCAACCACGCATTTCAAAGAACTGCTTTGTTTTTGATGTTTTTCTTTTTTTTTTATTTTAAATATAATTAACATACAGTGTTATATTCGTTTCAGGTGCACAGTATAGTGACTCAACAATTCCATATGTTACTCAGTGCTCATCATGATAAGTGTACTCTTAACCCTCTTTGTTTAACTCATCCTCCTACCACCTCCCCTCTGGAAACCACCAGTTCTCTGTATTTAAGAGTCTGGTTTTTTTGTTGTAGTTGTGTTTTTTTTGGGGGGGGGGTCCTCATTTTTTCCCTTTGTTTTGTTTGTTAAATTCCACATGTAAGTGAAATCATATGGCATTTGTCTTTATCTGACTGATGAATTTCACTTAGCATTATACCCTGTGGGTCCATCCATGTTTCACAAATGGCAAGATTGCATTCTTTTTTGTGGGTGAGTAATATCCCATAGATGTTTTCTAAAGAAGACCTACCAATGGCCAACAGATACACGGAAAGATGTGCAACGTCAGTCATTATCAGGGAAATGCAAATCAAAACCACCATGATATATCACCTTACACCTATCAGAATGGCTAAATCAGCAACAACAAGAAACATTAAGTGTTGCAAGGGTACGAAGAAAAAAGAACCCCATGAGAATGCCAATTGGTGCAACCACTGTGGAAAACAGTATGGAGGTTCCTCAAAAAATTAAAAATAGTATTACCATATGATCCAGTTAATTCCACTCCTGGGTATTTACCCAAAGAATACAAAAACATTAATTCAAAAAGATATATGTAGCCCTATGTTTATTTCAGAGATCCACTTTGAATTCACTCTTTCTTTCCTTCCCTTCCCCTTTCTCTTCTCCCTTGTCTCCTCTTCCTTTCCTTCCTTTCTTCTTCTCCAACCCCTTTTGCTCTCTTCTTCCATTCCTTTTTGACAATCAGAAAGAAGTTTCCGGCACCTGGGTGACTTAGTCGGTTAAGCGTCTGACTCTTGATTTCAGCTCATGTTGTGATCTCAGAGGTTCATGGGATCAAGACCCACATTGGGCTCCACACTGACAATGCAGAGCCTGCTGGGGATTCTCTATTTCCCTCTCTCTCCGCCCTTCCCCTGTGCGCCCTCTCTCTCTTTCTCTCAAAATAAATCATAAATAAATTTTAAAAAACCTTTAAAAAAAGGAAATTTCTTTGCCCTCTAAAGCTGCTAAAGTAGTACCTACTGTCTGTACACACTAGATCTAGTGTCTTCAGATCTGCCTGCAGTTGGTTTCCCAAGGCTACTTGCATAATGGAGATGTTCCTCTTACAGAGGTTCACCTTACTCTCATTACAACGTTTCCCTCCTTCCAGAACTCAGCTTCTGCTGGAAGTGTCAAAAAGGATGTAACAAGCAAATTGTTTTATAATCCGTTCAGCATAACTTCCCAGTAAATATTTGTTGAGCAGCTACTACATGCCAGGCACTACTTCCAAGGGATGGAGCAGGAATCAAAACAGTCAAAGTCCTTGATATTAGTTAAGATCAGAAAATGACACGCGTGCTGCAGAAGTTTAAGGAGATGTGAGAAAGAGTGAGTGAGAGGCATCTTGAGGTTGAATGGCCAGAGAAGGTCTGTGGGGAGATGTCATTTGAGCTCTGATCTGAATGACCGGAAGGAGCAAAGAAAAAGCATTTGAGGCAGAGGGGACAGCTCATGCACAGCTCTAGGGTCAGATGGCATTTGGAGTATTAAAGGACCGGAAGAAGGTTGGGTGTGACTTGAGTTTGGCAGATGAGGGAGAGGAAGCAGCAGGGCCTCTGGAGGAAGAGCCACAGGCTAGATCTTCTGCAGAGTGTGCACGTCAGTGGAAGGGGTTGAGATTGACTCCAATTCCAAAGAGAAACCACTAGAGGAAAACGGGCATGTGCACAGGTTTGTAAATGTGTTGACATGTGGGCATTTCACGTTAAAAGTGGTTTTTCTTTTTGGCCTCCAAAATAGGAACATCCTAGCTCAGAAAGTGAAAAAGGAAGGTGGAAAGATAGACAAGAGGAGCTGGCTAGCCAAGCATTGACCCGGTAAACAGGGAACAGTACACAATCCTGAGCTTCACGTGGCAAAGAGAGAACATCTAGGGGTGTGCTTGCCAGAGGTTGCACAATAAATATCGTGGCTATGGTATTTTTGCATAATTTAATTCCGGCTTAAAGGCAACAGGAAAGGATTCTTTTTTATTAGAGTTTTAAAAGCCCCTTCCTGTTAAAAACGTAAACCAAGATGGCCTTAAAAAAAGAGCCCTTTTATTGCCCCACAGAAGAGAATGTGGATCTTACAATGGAACTGAAAAAAGATCCTGTTGCTTAGAGAGACAAAGAACTATAGCAGCACATATTTCTAGCCAGGAATTTTAAAGAGCACTTTGGAAGAAATAATGCATTACGATAGAGAGCTATTGAATATAGCAAAAGCTTTAATAACGTTTATTCCTCTTGGATATTGGAAATTCCATTCCTAGTATTTACCTTTAGGACAAGTTCATGGACCTACACAATCATTTATCTCTAAGGGTGTTCGACCATTTTTAAAAAAATAGTAAAGATTTGGAAACCTTCTAAATACCCAGTAATAGGAAAATGGTTAACTAAATACTCTGAGGCAATGTAATATCTTGCATTAGGCACAATAATGTTGTAGAAGAATATTTAATGAGAAGAAATGTTTCTGTGAAGTATGGTTAAGTGAAAAATATGACACTTTCCCCCAATAATTGGCAGTTAAGTGGAAACAAATCAGGTTACAAAATAGCATGTACACTTTGGCCTCAGTTCTGAAATTGTTTAAAAAGCCAATTGGAAGAAAACTTTTTCAAAATGTTAACAGTGGTTATTTCGGAGAGGCTGAATAACAGATGATTTTTTTTTCCCTTTTAATTTATTTTCTGAAATTTCTAAACTGAATATAAATAAAAAAGTAATAAGAGAAATCCATTCATTTTTAATGGGTTATAACAAATTAATCAAAAAATTAACAATTTAATGAATAAAAATAGCTAAAGATTTACCTCCTGTGTGCCAGGCACTAATCACTTTACCTTTTCTGAAATAAGTTTGTTTAATGCTTTTATTCATCTTCTGAGACAGGTACTATTATTAATTTAACTTACCGTTAACAAAACTGAGGCACAAAGATGTTAATAACATACCCAAGCCACACATCTAACAAATACTTTTCCTCAAAACATTAATTCACTGGGTTTGGGATCCCACACGGCATGACGTTCCAAGTCTGCCCTTTTAACTGTAGTACTATACTTCTAGCAAATACCTATACAGAAAGTAAAAAGTTTCTCTGTTGTCAGACAGACAATGAGAATTGTTTGCTCAATTTCATTTTTAAAGATTATCACCAGTTCCTGGGGCGCCTGGGTGGCTCAGTCACTTGGGTGTCCAACTTTGGCTCAGGTCATGATCTCACAATTCGTAGGTTCAAGCCCCACATCAGGCTCTGTGCTGACAGCTTGGAGTCTGGAGCCTGCTTCTGATTCTGTGTCTCTCGCTAGCTCTCTGCCCCTCCCCTGCTCATGCTATGTCTTTCTTTCTCTCTTTCTCTCAAAAATAAATAAACATTAAAAAAAAAAGATTATCGCCAGTTCCTTAGTGAGGAGTGGCCAGATACTGTCTTTTACCATCAACTTTCTAGAATGTAGACTTCCTTATAAATATGGAGCCTCTCCGATTTTGCGATTAAGGAGCACTTCTTTGTATTCTGGAATACGTAGTTACTTAGACACATGGATCATTCCAGACTTTCTGAGTCAGGATTTTAATGACTCGCCAATGGGAAAAAAACCAGGTAAGCTGACTTTGCATAATTGCCTTAAGTAGGCTTCTACCCCTCTGGGTTGGCAGTGGGCTACACCACTTGTATTTACTGTCTTTTGTGCCAGTTGGCTTAGGCCGGCTCTTGTCATGTGTTCTTTTCATAAGGCTAGAGTCTACTTTAGAAAGAACACACAATAAGAGACACAAAAGAAAACTTTATACCAAGAATGAAGCTCAAAAGAGGCGGCAGTGAGAACGGCCAGTAACTGTGACAATCGTATATGTCATGTAACATATATTGTTGGTAAGTGCTTGCTAAGTGCTGGGCATGGTACTGAGCATACATAACTTAGGTTATTCCCATCATTCTTCACAACGTGTGCTGTGAGATGGGTGCTATCATTCTCCCTACTTTATGCTAGAGGAAGCTGGTGCTTGGAGAAATAAATTGCCCAAGGCCATGCAGCCAACGCGAGTCCTTTGAATCACAAGGCTATTGTTGTTTCCACAAGGGCAAATGGCTTCTTTTACCACCGTCACCACCCTATCTCCCTGACGCTTCTCCAAATAAGAATCCATAAATTACTGGGTTTTTTTTTTTTTTTTATTATTATAGTTCTACTGGGTGGTAAAGAAATTAAGCTTTTTTCTTTTTGTGAGCTCTCCATGTTCTTTGTGAGAGAAGGAATCCTTTCCCTCCTATTATAAAAACTCTGTACTGAAATGTTTGTGTTCCTTCGGCCGCTCCTAAGGATTCCTGATCCTGAGCTGTGCTGGCAGGCAATGTGATGCTCCATGGTACGGAGATCTGGGAACAGTCGGATCCTTGCAAAATGATTTCAGTGGGCAATGAGTCAGAGTGGCTGGAAGCCTTTGGAATCTGACAAATTCGCACCCTTCTTTATTTACCTGTCACTGTGGCTTACTTGGGGTATTCCCAGACTTCAGGGCTGACGTCCCACTCGCTCTGGTGTCTGAGCATGGCTGAAAGGCTTTCTTGTTTTGCATCTCTCCGGCCTGTCTTCTGTGCAGCATCCGAGGCCACAGGCGCAGAAAGAGCTTGCCACTGTCAGAGGATCGGGCTGGCTCTTGGCCTTCTGGGAGATCAGAGCCCCCATGTGGGGACAGCTCCTCTGTCTCTGCCTGCTGCTTGCCAGAAATCCCTGTTTGTCAGCAGTTATGCGGTGGTCCTTCAAATTGGGTATTCCCACCGAATGCATGGTCATTGCCGCTTGAGTCATTTTCAGCTCGTTTTTAATGTGGCACCTTTTCCTCATTGGCATTCTATACTGATCTCCACTCTCATGTCCTGAAAAAGATACTCTTTCACCTTGCTGTTGAACACATGCTCCAAGTGACTACGGTGCTTATAACCTCACTTGCAGCATCGCTTTTCTGTTTTAGCTCATGCTTCAGTGAATTATGCATTTTAAAAAGAATAATCACTCATTCCCTTACATAAGAAACAACCAATGCTCATTTTTTTTAAATAGAAGAGGTAAAAAAAAAGAAAATGAAAACTGCATGCAATTGAAGTGGCCGGAGATGACCATTGTCATTATACAGGTGTCTTCCTTTTGTATTGGTGCATGTATCCTACACTTTATGGGTAGAGGTATACATATAGCCATACAGCTGTGAAAATTTATTTGAAAAATTGTCTGCACCTGTAGCTGGGTGACCAAGGAGGATGGACATATTCTCTTGAGAAAATTGTTGTTTTGTTTGGCTGATACTTATTTTTCTCATTTAAAACATGAATACATCGGGGCGCCTGGGTGGCTCAGTCGGTTAAGCAGCCGACTTCGGCTCAGGTCACGATCTCACGGTCCGTGAGTTCGAGCCCCATGTCGGGCTCTGTGCTGACAGCTCAGAGCCTGGAGCCTGTTTCAGATTCTGTGTCTCCCTCTCTCTGACCCTCCCCTGTTCATGCTCTGTCTCTCCCTGTCTCAAAAATAAATAAAACGTTAAAAAAAAAAACATGAATACATCACAGTATACAAATACTCAGTGTATACTTTGAGAAATTCTTACATATATATGTACATGTATATCTAGATCTAGATGTATATATCTTTATATATACCTATACAACAGCTATCGAGACTGGGACAGGATGTTTTCAGTGCCCCTACCCCTCCAAGATTCGCACTTGTCTCTTCTCATTCTCTCCTTTAAGAGAAACCACTGTTCTGATCTCTCTTCCCATAGGTTAATTTTGTTACTTATTGAACTTCATGTAATTGGAATCATACATTAATTACCCCTTGGTGTCTGATTTCTTTTGATTAATATCACACCTGTGAAAGTCATCTATGTTGTCGAATTAACAGTAGTCTGCTCTTTTTTTTTTTAAACTGCATCGTGTTCCTTGTCTGAATATGCCACAGTTAATTTTGTTGATGAACAATTTTGAATTGTTCCCAGTTTTAGGCTTCTCTGATTAAAGATGCTAATCTGAATAAGGCTGAGGCTTTGTAGTGTGATTACTTTGTCACCCAGCATCTCCTCTGCCCGGTCCTACTTCCCCTTTTTCTCCCCCCACTGCCATCATTCTTAAAGGACTCCCTAATAATCTTCTCTCCTGGTAATTACCTCCACCTTGCAGTCCACTTCCTGGGACCCTAACCTCTAACAACAGCCTTGATCAACAGCCTTTGATATGTTATATCAAAATGGCTGTATTGTTTTATTTGGCCCTAACACTTGGACAGAACAACCTTAACAGTCCAGTTTTCATAAGGCCCTGGTCACAAAAGGGACAGAAACTGGCATGCCACGTGTACTTTGAGAATGAATATCTTGGTCAAAGGTAATTTTCCAAACATGAATGTGTCTTCTCAATACTTTTTGGCAAAAGTGTCATGTAAAATGAGAAAAGTGGTGTTTTAAGAGGTATAATCCAGTTTTGTAGGTACAAAGTGAATTGGAGAAGAAGTCTGTTTTGGACAATTACATTCGTTCGGACATAAGGAAACAAGGAAGGAGGGATGTGAAGAAAGGAGACACAGTCTGAGGGCATCACGGCTGTGTGTAGAATTGTCAATAAGAAAACGGAGAAGTTAATGATGACACCTGTGCTTTCAACCCAGATGACCAAGACTGCATTTCTCGTTCTCTTCATTTGGTAAAGAGTGTAAAGGAGCATGCTTTTAAGAAATATAGACATCAGGACAAAATACTGGTGTGGGGTTGAGGACATGCAAAGTTTAGTTTAAGAGCATGAAGAGATGTTTATGATGGAACCGTAAAAAATACCCATCAGGAAATGGGAGATGTTGGCCTTTTGTCAATGAAGAAATTTTATTTAATTAAAAAAATGTTTTTTAACATTTATTTTTGAGGGAGAGAGACAGAGAGAATGTATGTGTGTGTGTGAGAGAGAGAGAGAGAAAGAGAAGGGGGGGGCGGACAGAAAGAGGGAGGGGGAATCTGAAGCAGGCTCCAGGCTCTGAGCTCTGAGCCGTCAGCACAGAGCCCAATGTGGGGCTTGAACTCACAAACTGAGAGATGACGACCTGAGCCAAAGTTGGGTGCTTAATCAAATGAGTCACCCAGTCTCATGTATGAAAAATTTTTAAAAGAATAGAAATGTTTAGACGTTATATTGTGTATTACTTACCTACTGCTCCACAACAGATGGCCTCAAACTTAGCAGCTGAAAATGACCGCATGTTACTTCATAGCTTCTGTGGGACAGGAATTTAGGGGCAGCCTAGCAAGGCTTTGAGTCTGTCATGGTGCTGTGGTCATCTCCAGGCTTATATGGGAAGGATTCACTTCCAAGCTCATACACGTATTTTTTGGGAGGATTCGGTTACTTGTGCGTTGTTGGACAGAGTTTTGGCTCCTTATGTGCTGTGGACCACCGTCAGTTCCTTCCCGGGTAAGCTTCTCCATTGAGCAACTGACAGCATGGTAGCAAAGACACAAGAGGGTAGGAGAAAATGCCAGCAAGGGAGAAAGCTAGCAAGATGGAAGCTAGACTCTCTCGTAACGTCATCATGGAAGTGACATTCCATTACCTGTGCTATATATATGTATTTTTTTTGTTAGGGGTGAGTCACCAGGTTTCATACATACTCCCATGAAAGGGGTTACACTGGATGTGGATACCACGAGGTGAGGATCACCGGAAATCCCAGTGATCACTGTCACAGGCTGCCTACCACATCTATATAACGTTTGAGGACATGGTGCTGATACACCACAGAAAAGCTCTAAGCAGTTTTCACCACCTACAACTTCGCAGCTAGGAACCTCCGTAAGAATAGCAGAAATGTTTTCCTTTGATAGGAGGCCATATACCAGTGGAGGTGTTTTTGGCATTTACTAATGCACTCAGTAACTTGATTTGAGAAGTCAACTGTGCAATACTGTATAATTTCAAACACTTTTCTGGCAAAACTGTATTACTTTTAATTAGACTGATTTAAAGCTGTTAAGATTCTTGTCAGAAATAATTTTTAAGTGGATGTGTCAAGATGAAAACAGCAGTTGTCAAGTGAAGAAAACAGTAATTTGTGCATGTACTGTCTGGCTTATGAGCAGTTGGGTCTTTAAATGCTAACTGGGCATTTGTGCTTACAATTTCTTTTATAGAAGCCATTCTAGCAGTTAGATATTCAAACCGTTGGAATGCTGTTGTTTGTGGTAAATATTTGTCCTATGACTAGCGAATTAAATTTGGTTCCTACCCTGTAATATAGACAAAAGCATCACTAAGAAGAGAAAGCATTTAAGCAATTCAGTTCAGCAATTGGTCAAACACAGAGCACGAGCAAAGCATTCTGGGTGATTACAGAGTGGAATAATAACAATAATGAGGACCACTCTTTGATGAAAGCAAATCAGGTGACTTTATGCACTTGGAAAAGCTTAAATTCTTTTTGGAATCTTTTTAGGCTATTAATTTCTTTAGAAAGCTTTTTGCTGTTGGGCAATGAAAAGGAGGGCTTTTGCCTGATCTCTGTGGCAGGATTTGTTAGTACCGGTACTTGATATTTTGGGTCACACGATTCTTTGTTCTTGTGGGGGCTGTCCTGTGCATTGTAAGATATTTAGCAGCACTCCGGGCTTCTACTCACTAGATGCTGATAGTTCTGTTCCCTCCACCCCAGTTGTGACAATGAGATATATTTCCAGACATTGCCAGATGGACCTGGGCTTGTATGGAGGCAAGCAAAATCACCACTCTGTGGGAATTAACACAGCTTTTGAATGAGGGAATCCTAAATTAACAAGATGTAATGTTATCTTACTTTTATACATTGCATTTATAAATCTGTTATCTTTTCTCTTGGTCCTCAAAAGCAAAATTCCATATGGTATATAAAAGATCATTCACTTTCCTATTGGTGGAGTCAATAAACATTCATCAAATACTTATTGTGTGCAATTGGCTTTATGCAGGCATTGTGAAATATATGAAAAAATGGAGATTTTTCTTCTCAAGAGGCTTGAAATCTCAGAGGTGGTGTAGAGATTTAAGTTATATACATATACATATATGTATAGAGGGGGGGGGAGGGGAGGGGGGGGGGTAATTAAGTTATGTTTTTTTTTATATATAATAAGATAGAGAGAGAGAGAGATATATTGTATGTATATATATATATATATATATATATGGAGAGAGAGATTTAAGTTATATATATATTTATATATATGGGGGAGAGAGATTTAAGTTATATATATATATATTTATATATATGGGGGGAGAGAGAGAAAGAGAGGGAGAGAGGGAGAGCGCGAGTGTGCGCACTAAGTTTGACAAAAGAAAGCGGTGAAATGTATAGGATGTTTTAAAGAAGAACTTCTCTATTTCCCTTGAAGACCAGTAGTAAGTGTAGGTTCATCCCTCAGCTGGGGTTCTGGAACCTGAGTTTAAGAGGGTGAAGTTGACCTGTAGTTTTAAGGTATGAGAGTAGACCTGGCGCTGGAGCTAGTCATCTGGGCCAGAACATTAAATCTAAGGGGCTAGGCAGGGAGGTAGAAACCCAGCCCAAAGCCAAAGGTTCTCAACCCGAAGTGGCAAGGTAGAGGACACACAGATTTAACAGGACCAAAAAAGGGAGGAGCTTGGAGAAGTTTCCTGAAACACTGATAAACAGAACTGGGTCCTTTTTGTAGGAAACTGGTAACAAGCCCAAGGTGCCGTAGGGGCCGTGAGAGCACTAGACTGGTTTCATGGGAGGGAGGTCTGCAGTGGCTCACGGTTCTTCTGTTACCCATGTTGCCCAGTAGGTCAGCGGTGTCACGTGGAGAGCAATTCCAAGCCAAATGCAGGCAGCACAAGACTAATTATCAGAGGGTCCTGCTTCCAAGAACAGAATGCTGGCCAGCCGTGCGCCCAGCATCTTCACCATTAGAGCTTTGTGTGTGGGATGAGCCTCCAAAAACATACAAACTCTCCCGAGAAGGTATTATTATCTACAACTCTCTTAGCATTGCAGTGCTCGAAGTGTATTCAGAAGACTGCTAACATGTGTTACCCTGAATAGTTTTATCAGTTAAAAATCAGTATTTGGAAATACTAAGCAAAATAAGTTAAACGTATTCCTTTACCATAGGACTTCTCAGAGCCATTAAGATGCATCATAAGCCTCAAATGGAGGCATCAAATATAAACATTTCCCACATTTATGTAATTACAAAGCCTTTCATCATGTAACATCTCATGAGAATACAGTCTATGCTACATGCTCTGTGTGACTCTGGTTCTGAGTGAGTTTGTGAAATGAGTGACTAGACTTTAAGTGAATAGTGTATCTCAGGGAAAAATGCATCAACATGCGAACCTTCACAGATCTGCCTCCCTCACCTGCTGACGAAAAACCTGACTTTGCCAGCTTGCCTCCGGGGGCTCCTCCTGCTCCACTAAATAGATTTCTGTCTTCATCATCATCATCTTGGCCTTTATTATATACATCACTACAAATGGTGAGGCCTGGAGATGCTAGCTAATTACTCTAGAAAGGTCAAAAAGCAAATGGTATGAGGAAAATGATAGAGATATCAAGGGGGAAATGAAAAGTGGGACAGGTTTGGAGAGGAATTGTTGGTGTTGGAACAGCGCAGGTTCACTGACCTTTAGAGCCACCTTCATTCATCTCACAATTAGAGAAAGAGGGAATGCTCAGAGAATATTTTTCCGGGAGTTACAAGAATAATACTTAGGCTGGCATTTTTCCATATCAAAATGTAGTAAACATTTAAATTGATTTTTATTTACTTGTGGTGGCTAGGCTGAATTTCTTTTAAGTATGAAAATGAGATGAAGTAGAGCTTTAAGATGGTCTCCAAAAGGCCGGTCTTTATAAGGGTTATAGCGGGGAATATTTAGTGGGAAACAAAGGTCGTCAGTTAAGGCACAGGAGGGTCAGAGTGTGTGAGTATCCTGGAAATAAAGGCTTAATGAGATAAGCCAGTGAATAGATGCTATTTTTGTCTTCCCACCCACCTTCTGGGAACACCAAACACACCTCTTTTCGTAGGAACTGTTCTGGTTGTGCGGAGCTGCTAATCACAAGACCTAGCCCTGTGGCTGCTGGCGTGACCACACAAGTAGGCCAGGCCAATCATAGCTACCTGTTTCCAAGGCTACGGGAATGAGTGCATGGCCCAGTTCAGGCCAATCAGAGTCCTTTCCTGCAATTTTATATAGAGCCATGAGGGAAGAGAGATGCTCTGGTGTGGCTAAGCGGGGGTGATGGAAAGCTGGAGTTTTCTGCACTCATGCTTCTTTACCATTCCATCGCTGAGGCTGGCCGCTAGCCAGCAGCCAATCAATAGAAAAGGAGGACGTCAAGGAGAATCTGAGCTGGGAGGTGGAGAGGGATGGTAAAATATAATCACATTGTCTAAGTTACTGGGCTCCTTGAGGCCAGCTTAACCCTGGACTTCCCCATTACTAGAGCCAAACACTCCCGTGTAGCTTAATGAATTTAAGTTTAGTTTCTGTCACTTGTAATCAAAGGAGTCCCATGGATTTACCCAGCATTGTTCTGAGTGTCTTGAGGACAGAAAGGTAGAAATGGTTGCAATGAAGGGCCATGAAGAGGGAGATAAAGGGTGTTACTATAAGCTTTCTTCATGAGCTCTGCTTAGAGCAGAAGCTGATGGGGAACCTGAAGTCATACCAGGGGTGGAGAGGCGATGGTAAAGTGAGTGGGAACTGAGGAATTAATATCTTTTTCTTGCCCTGAGTTGGCTGCCCTCTTGCCGTGATAAGGTGAGATGAACTGGGTTCCTTGAATGGTGATTTCATTTTGAATTACCTAAATTTAGGCTCTAAAGGTTGATTTTTTTTTCTGTCTTGTCTGTTTCATCCCTGTGGTTGCTATGGTATATTTGGGTAAAAATAATAGACTGGCCCACGGTTTTTATCAGTTGCTTGTTTTAACCACTTCATTATGGTTAGAAGAGGCTGTAGGTACAAAGAAAATATGATGCTCCTTAATGATTCATCTGGCATGGCATTTGTGCTGTCGACGTGAGTGTGATGAAATAGTGGAATCTACCCACATGCGCTGAGCACAGTTACTGCCATCACCGAGGCAGGGCAGTGTGCTTTACTGCATTGTATCCACAGATTCTTCTCATGTACACTCCCCATGTATACCTTTTGGAAATTCAGTTCATGCTGCACAAATTAATGTCTCACTTTGTGTCTTTGTGAAAGGCAGTAACTAAACAGATGATATGCTTTGAAGTAGGAAGCATTTGAGATCTTGAAAGAAAAGACAGAGACCATATTGATCTTTTGCCGTGAACCTGAAACATAAATGAGAGCGCCGCATCAGGTTTTTTTGTTATTTTATTTCTCCATCCTTCTGTTAAAAAGAAAGTCCTGATATAGTTGCCTCTGGTCCTTACTTGTCACCTACCGTCTCTTCAATTCCCTCTACACCTATAGGGTTGACGTAGTAGAAACTCAAGTTGAATTAGAAATCCCTTTCTAAAAGCAATTGAACCAGGAAATTAACTTACTCTTCGGTCTGTGTGCATGGGTGTGAGGTGTGGGCATGGCTTTGTGGAAGGAGGTTGGGCATGGCTTGTGGTCCTGGTCAGTAAACTCCTCACAAACTTGGCGGCAGGGCTAGGGAAATATTCACCATAATCCAGGCACTTTTCTGTCAAAAAAAAAAAAAAAAAAGTCTCTGGGCTCTAGAGAGTCCTGTGGGGATTTGATAAATGTTTTAATTTAAAAAATAGCTTATACTACTAGGCATTGGATAAAGACACTTGGGGTGTGTAGCCAAGTGAATGGAAGGAAAGTGGGGAAAGTGATGATGAGGATGATGATGGTGATGGTGATAACGATGATGATGATATGACTAATACTTATTAAACACGTGTAAGGCACTTTTTGAATCATTCTACGTGTGTTCTCATTTACTTGCTACAGTGACTTTCTGAGGTTGCCCACCTCTCAGATGAGGAAACTGAGGTACTGAGACAGAGCTCACACAGCTAGTGTAATGGAAGGGGATTTGGACCCAGATTTGTGGGACTTCAGGAACTGACTGGGATTCAACTAGTGAATGATAATTTGGTATGCTTATCCAGGGAATGGGTGTCTTGCCAGGCTATTTCTGGAGATGCCCAAGCCTATGTTGGGGGTTATTGTGAGGGAGATCATAAAGAGGCTTTTCATGTATTAGGCAAAGAGATTAAGAAGAAGACTCAGAGGGGAAAGGCACCTGGTAGGGGAATGACCTAAGAATTTGGACAAATCAGCTGGGGTTACATATTATAAGGATTTGGTGTCTTAAGCCTGAAAGCTTTAGGAAGCATTTGGAAGGCTTCAAGCTGAGAGAGACTTGCATTTTTGTAAGATGACACCGTTTCACTGTGAAAAATGGACCTGAGTGGCCGCAGGAAATTTTAGGAGGTCATTCCATTGATAATGTTGACATGGGGAAGGTGATCATGGCTCAGACTAGGCGACTTGTTTAAAATAAATTCACCAATTTGGGCCGTGTCATCCCCAGATGTTTAGTCTGCCACACTCCCATCCATCCCTCCTGCCTTGTGATCTTTTCTGTTGCGCATCACTTTCAGCTGGTCTGAAAACTTGGGGGAATTTTCTGAACAAGCCACTCCTCAAATGTGGGTAGGCAGGGAGAATTAGCACAAATAAGTGACTTAATCTTGGCCCTGGATGGAGGTGTCTGGATGAAAGGCCAGTTACATCTTTAACTGAGATGGAAGGAAGTGGGTCTGAAGGACTGGGTTTGTCCTCAGCACCAGGCGGAAAGATTGAAGTTACTCTCTGTTCCCAAGTCAGGCATCTCTGGGGACTAGAAAAAGCTGTGAACTGAGTTGGGACGCATTGTTTTTAAACTCTGGGACCTTGGCCATGTCACTGAATGGCCTTAAGCCTGCCACTTTATCTAGATAGTGGGAATAATAATGCCTGCCCTCTGTTTCTCACAGATTCCTGGCAATATCCAATCCAATGGCGTACATGGAAATGCTTGAAAAGTCACAAACCATTCTATACACATTAACTGTCACGTCCAGTCAGTGAAGTGAAAGGCCATTTTTGGATGCAAAGAACAACCTTATGAGGCAAGCGTGCTCGTTTCAAAATTTCAATTTTCTTAAGTATCTGAGTATTTTAAGGGTCATTTCTAGGATCCGTTTGTACTTTCTATTGTAAGTAGCTGCATAAAAGCTGGCATTTCTGTTTCGGAGAAGCAGTACTGCAGAGCGCTAAGAGCATTGGACTTTGGAGTCAGATATAAGTTCAACTCTATGCTCTGCTTTTTGACACCTGTGTGAGCTTGGCAAAATTATTTAGCTCCTCTGAATCTTCGTTTACTCCTCTGCAAAATGGGTGTATTAGCAGAACAGGCCTCATAAGCCTGTTTTGAGAACTAAACGAAACGTTACATGTAAAGTTGTTAACACAGTGGTTAGTCTATGTGAAGAACTCATTAGGTAGTAGCTATCACTATGTCTATGTTTTAAAATTTTTTTTTTAATTTTTTTTAATGTTTTTTATTTATTTTTGAGACAGAGAGAGACAGAGCATGAACGGGGGAGGGGCAGAGCGAGAGGGAGACACAGAATCGGAAGCAGGCTCCAGGTTCTGAGCCATCAGCCCAGAGCCCGACGCAGGGCTCGAACTCAAAGACCGCGAGATCGTGACCTGAGCCAAAGTCAGACGCTTAACCGACTGAGCCACCCAGGCGCCCCTATGTTTTAAAATTTTTACCTTTTAGCTGCATTTCTCGTTTAATTGTCTGGTATCAATGGGGGGAGGACTGGAGTTCTGACTGTTATGCATGGTACTTATGCATGGTACTTACGCATGGTACTCATTTATCCACTTAGGTAGATTCTGCACGGACATAGGAAGGGTCTCTTCCCCATCATTCCCCCCCATATTCTTAGGAAATGCTCTAAGGGAAGGAATCAGATGGGAGAGGGGTAGAGACAGCTTGTTGTTGGAAGGCATAATGATGAGATCAAATGACATTAGGCCACTCCGCATTCGTGACGTTCCCAGGCCCCCTGAGCACCCACGACACTGCAGAGAAGTTCCCACCGGTCTTGCATCATCAGTGGTGTTCCCGCTTGCAGCCTCATGGGAACGCACATGGGGGCCGTGTCCAGGGGTGATGCTGACGCACAGCTGTGCGCTGGTCCAAACAGTTCCGGGGAGGCACTGGGTGCCGGGCAAAGCCGGCACTTGTGATGTCACAGAGGAATCTCAGGGCTTGGAAGGCTGACAGAATGCCTTTGCCAGCCCTGGGCTGCAAATCAGAAGGGAATTCGGCCTCCAGAAAGTTCACTTTCACTCCAGCCTGGAGCCAGTCAGAATCAGTGCAGGGCTCTTAACAGATTATAGATTGATTCTGCTGAAATGGAGAAAAATGCAAAAGGCACATCTTCTCATTCCGAGTAGCACCCGCTGATCCTCTCTAAGCAGATGGACTGATAATTACTCCCATCAATAAGGAGGAAACGCTCAGCTCAGCCTTGCCGACCTGCGGATTCCCTCCTCCTTTTGCCAAAGCTGAGAATGTGTATGGAACAAAAACTGTAGGGGGAGCTATTTTGTTTTGAATGACGAGTGTAATCTGCCTTTTCAAGTAAGCAAGATATTGAGAACAATTTCACTTTTTGGGGCATTATGAAAGTGCTCTAGAAGGAGGCACAGGTCATTATATAGGAAACTGTGTAATATGCATCAGTGTGGATCTGAATGAGGTATGAGGCCCATGCTCTCCCAGTTATATCACATGATATTTGGGCATCTTGGGGTAAAGTTGGGGGCACAGTCTTGAAAGCAAGACAGCCCTGGGTCCAGATCACAGCTCAGCTACTTAGCATCTCAGCAGCCTTGGACAAGTTGCTTCATAACCCTGTAAAAGGGTAAAAAGGAAAGAGGAATGTCTGCACAACCTCCCCCACTAAGTTCTTACTCGGATTTAATTTGACACTGCATTTAAAATTCAGCCGGTAGTCTGCACTCAACAAATGGTTTTTCTATCCTCCTTATTTTTCTGGAGTGTCAGATACCGCACTCTTTCATCCTCATCTGTGAATGTTGCGCTTCTAATTGGTTTCTTGCCTTTTATAAAGAAGATGCGATTGGGCTCACAAAATAGGGCACATACTCAAGATTAGTCCTGCTGTTAAGTGTCCTCTGCTCATTACTTTGATGGGATGGTTTGAGGATGAAGTCTTTGCTGAAGAGTATTTGATGCTGTAGGAGAATGTGTTTGTGCCTGAGCACAGGTCAGAAGAGAAACTAATGATGGAATGGCACTTGCTTCTGTGGAGAGGCCTGGGCAGTGACTTGAAAATGATTTTTGAACAAAAGCGTATTTCCTGGTATACCGAGGATATATGGCTGTGACAGCCCAGGGACTGCTCAGCTCCTTACTCAGACATAATACTGCTCAGGGTAAGTCTCCTCCAGAACCCAGAAGACTGTAAGGTAACAGCAAGCCAATTTCTCTGCCTCCAACAAAATAAAGATTGCTTGGGAATCCATCTTATAAATCACAAATGGGGCTTACTACTAGGCCAAGGAAACAATTAGTAGTTATCCAGTAAATGGAATCAATAGAGGAAAAAACAACCGACCCACAAAAACACAGCAACATATTACAAGGGAAAATGTTCTGCATATTGTCTTCTGTCGTGCTGGGCTAGCACATCTTAATGAAGAGCTATATTCTCTCAGGATGGTACCCCAGAGAGCTTATCAGAAGTGTTACTAAGAAGTCGCGGTCTTAATTTTTTTTTTTTTCTCCAGCCTCGCATATACAAGAGAATTCCATATTTGACAGCATCCTGGTACTTCCTTTATTTAACAAAGACATCTTAATGTTTCCATGACGGTAACATGTGAGTTACCTCACGTCCAGTCTTAAAATAGTTGTTACACTTAAGGAGTATTATTAGAATAAAGCTGGAAGGAAACATGGAGACAATTACTCTAATTCCCTCATTTTATAGGAGAGAATCCAGGGGCCCTAGTGCCTTCTCAAGGCTGCACAATGACTGGGGTCAGGGCTGGCTTGAGAATTCAGATTTGTATTTCCATACTGATGTTCCTTTTATTTTTTGACATGTAATAATTCTTCTTGGTCTAGAAGAAGATTAGAGTATTAACAGTAGTTTAGATGTAAGAGAATACCACCAAACAGGCCCACTGTATAAATCATTGCAGAATATCATAGAGGAGGGACCACAAAGACCACAACGGTTACATTTTACAGTCAAAGAAAATGTGGCACAGAGAAGTTGAATGACTTTCTAGGGACAACCTGGCTAATAATTGAGGGAGTCAAGATTTGAACTCGTTGGATCTGGCATATCTGGTACTAGTTAGAACATCGGCTGGAGTTGGCCTGGGGTTTTACTGGACTCATCTCTGTTTTAGAGTATTCTGAGAGATGTCCTGACCCTGCTTCCGCGGGCTATGAGGAAGCTTGCACTTTGGAAACACATGAGAGAGGTTGGAAGTGTGGGTTATTTATAGCCTGAGAGGAGAAAGTTGTTCAACTTCATTTCCATCCCTAACCACATGGGAGAATAGGTTGGAGTAATAGGAAGACCCTCAGTGGTTGCGAAGTGTGTGTGTATACATTGTGGTGGGGACTGTATTATGCCTGAGAGTCCTTTGGTTTTCTCTTTTCCCTTCAGCTTTCTGAGATGCTCTGCCTTATAGCCCAAAAGAGGTGGCTTGCATGGCTCCTCTGACTGAACTCGGGGTAGATACAGATGGCCCCTCTGAGAGCGTCCCACCAGGGTTTTTGCAATTAGGCATAGTGATTGAATTAGTTAACTTTGGAGAGATGTGTTGGAGTCACCTAGACTTGTGATCCGAAGCCTCCGTCTCTGGGATGCCACAGTCTGACACGGGTTTGTAACCAGGAAGCAACTGTGTGCAGAGAGAGAGAGAGAGGGGTAGGTGAGGGCATGAATGCATTGCATATGCTTTCTCTTCCCCTATCTACAGGTACTTGAGCCCTGATTTTTCAGCATCACCGTGAGTATTGTGACCATAACGCCAGCACAAGGGAAATGAAAATGGGTCTTAATAATATCATTTGGGTCTGGAATCTAGTTGTGCCCCAAAGCCAGCGTCTATCCTGGGCATTTCTGAAAAAGAGGCTTCTCTCTATTTCTCTCTTTCTTTTTTGATTTAAGTCAGTTCGAGTTGAGGTTTTAGTCCCATGCAAGAGAAGGAGTTGTAATTGACACAGGAGCTTTGCACTGCCAGTAAATTGCTTTGTTTTGCAGAATGCAAAGCCAAGCTTCAAGAAGAGAGAAAAGAAGTGCTGGATGGCTCCTTTTTGATTCTAGTTTCTTATTTATTTCTTGTTTTGTTGTTTTTGTAAGGAACATATAAGAAACTCTCCAACTGAATGCCACATGGTGCCTAGATTCTGATCCTTCTGCAGCAAAAACGTTTTTCTGTTCTCTGGATCATTCCTGGGTACTGTAGTTCTAGAAATGAAGACATGGAGAGGGCTGGCTGGAGTCAAATTAAAAAAAAAAAAAAAGCAACCTGAAGGGGGTAGAAATGATCAAAGCAAAGAAAAAAGAGTGAAATATCCTAATCTGAAGATGATTTCGTTTTCCAAAAGCTCCTAGCAAATTGAGAAGGCAGCCGAAGGAAAGGCTTGTTTGGGAAGGTATGCATCAAATAAAAGCAACAGCCATGAAAACAGAAGGTCTGTCTTCTAAAATGGATTCCTGGCAGTGAAACTCACTGGCTATAGCCAGCCCAGACTGAACTCCTTTCTTCATCCTTGAATGAATCACTATGGTCCCAGGGATGTGATGCTGTGCTTGGTCAGACTTGAGTCACCTGTCCACTTCTGGATCTATGGAGATGATGGACATCACCCTGCTGAGATTGTGGAAAGAGCAGTACGGGGAAAATCAGGATGGAAAAGAGGAATGAATGGAAGTCAGGCAGGTAACAAACAGAAACCAACAGATGAGAGTTCTCTTGAAAGCAGGCACTGTGTAGAATCCAAGCTCCTTTAATGACATATTTCTGAATGAAACATTTGTGTCTAAGATAAGCATTTCTGTGGGTTTTATAGGAAACATAGCTGTCTCTCTGTGCTGGATATTTTACACAGGAATTGTTCTGAAATACTTAAAATGTTAAAAACCTGCAGAATACTTTTGTTTTACAAATATAACAATACTGAGAAAGTAAGGATTGGATATTATGAAATTGCGAAGACTTCAGTTTCAGTTACTTGTTTCTTTAAAGTTTATTTATTTATTTTGAGGTGGGGGAGGGGTGGAGAGAGAAGGAGAGGGAAATTTCCAAGCAGGCTCCACACTGTCAGTGCAGAGCCCAATGCAGGGCTTAATCTCACGAGACGTGAAACCATGACCTGAGCCAAAATCAAGAGTCAGATGCTCAACCAACCGAGCCACCCAGGCACCCCTCAGTTACTTGTTACATGGCCTTACGATAGACTCAGGATTTTTTTCAGAGTACGTTAATATAAATAATTTCAGAGCCATAAAGACTAATTTTTGTGAAATTATCAGCCCTAGGCTCTTTGAATATACCACATTCAGAACATTCTCAGTGATGCAGCTATAGAGAAGGAAAACACTAGCTGGGGTGATGAATTGGCTCACTGGAATGGTTCTTAGAATTACATCACCACCTTGCAATAAGGTTCCATAAAAAAAAAAATACAAGGATTTGGGTTTGGTAATTTTCTCACCGCACTTTTCTTCTTCCTTTCCCCAAATTTTAATACATCAATAACTTATTAATTTGAAAGTCTTCCCTCTAACATAGGAAATGTGTCTCTTTCTGAGAAGATGGATGCTCCCCCCAAAAATAAAGCATGTGGAAGGTAAATCGGTGTTTTTGGATGGATGCCTTGTTGGAAGAAGACAAGAGGGTGGTCATGCCATTCTTACCTGACTTTCCCTTCTTCCGCTTGATAGTCCGCCTTCAGAAGCAGGTAAGCATGCCATCCATCATATTATCTGTTTCCTTTGTAGTAAATTTGACTGGTTTTAATCACGATATTTTGTTGACTTGATGTAACGTGCAGTATTTGAGTTGAAAGGGGGGCATGAACAGCTAAAATGACATCTCATTTTTTTTCAGGGACCTTTGTTCTTAAACACAGGAAGTTGTAAAATCTCCAGTAGCAAATTTCATTAGGTTTAGGCAATACTATAAGTGATGGCATTCTATTGAGTCAATGCCTTGAACGCGAATCAGGAGATTAACTATTGTGGCAAACTGTCAATCTTGACTCCTAAATTATTGTGAGTAGCGAATTTTTTGTTCTGGCTTTGAAGTTGAATTATTCTTTTCACTCAGTATGTCAGTCAGAAAAGAGATTTGTCTTCTCAGCTGAGCTCTGCCTGGTTTTCTTTAGGTAATTAATATTTCCCCTTTCTCCCACACTATGCCATTACTTTGTTATGATTCTCATTCATCAAGACCCAAATATTTCTTTAAAATTCTGAGGGGCTTGACAGGTTAAACTGTATCCCATTATTGATGATATTAAACAACACCTTCTGAAAAGTTGTCTTTAGGCTTTCTGTCAGATTTTCAGTAAAATGTCACCATATTTGTATCTTTATTTCTTTAAGAGAGAGGGAGAGAGAGAGGTCATTCAGAATCACTTGCTAAAGCTCTCTACAACGTGTTTTTAGACAAAAAAATATGGTTTGGGAAAGAAGAAAAATATCAATTTTTTGGAAGCATTGTAAAATATCCATTATTAACAGGCGTGTGAGCCTAAGTGCGCACAAATGTATGTCCAGGAATGTTCATTTCTGCCATGTTTGTATCCCCTAAAAAACAAAAATAGAAATAACCTAAATTTCCAAAAGGATGAAAAGTTAAATAAACCATGACACAATGTAATGTTATGTGTTATTTAAAAAGGATGAAGCACATTTACCTAGACTCGCTTGAAATGGAGCTCATGACATATCACTAGGAATAAAAAAGCAATTGCATAATAGTATAGTAGAATCATTTTTTTGGTAAAATATATGTCTTTATCTTATATATGTTAATGTATATGAACTGTTCATTGTAGTTAGATCTGAGCAATGAGAATTGTCAGTAATGAGTTGGGGAGGGCTTTTGTTGTACGGTAACATAACCTGTGTGTTTTTTTTTTAATGATAAGCATGCATAAAGGTTTTCAAATGCATATGGACAAAATAAAACAAGTCATTAAGCTCTCTCATCTCATAAGTGAGAGAACTGAACATGGAGAAATTCAATGACTTTCTTACTCTAGTCCAGCTCATTCGAGCCAGAAATGGTATTTGGATCCAGCTCTTTGGGCTTCCACATCTGTATGATTACTCCTGCATATAACTCCTCTTTCTTACATTAATCATAAACATTGTTTTAATAACCAATATCCGCATCTTTGAAATCAAACAGAAATAAACCCCTTGTCCCCACCACAAAGACCTTGGAATTTAAATCTTAGAAGCTTAAATCTTACTTTTCCTCACCATATCGACACATCCACTTTCCTCTAGGAATTAGAATTCAATTTATGCTGCATTTATGCTGCTTTGAGTCACAGTTTAGTCACACAACGCTAGGAAAGTCTCTACGGCTCAGCTCTTCTGACAAAGGTGCTCACTGTAGTGATACCTGTGAATCCATTTCACAAAGATTCACTATCCAGGTGGACTCTCCATTGGGCTGTTTCTTCTGCTTATTTCTTGGTCTCATCCTTTCTTTTCTTCCTGTGTGGCTGTCTGCAGGAAGTGGCTCCACATAGATGCTCCAGCGTCCAAATTCACCCTGCTGAGTAATTTATTCACTGTTTTCATTCAGTTGTCTTTATGTTGCAGACATTTGGACTTACTAAACTGTTGATTCTCTTTCCTTCTGGGGGATCTGAACTCTCTGAATGCTGAGGAAGGAAACCTTGCAAGGGCGAGTGGAAGACGAGCAACAGAACAGGGAGTTTCTGAGCGAAATTTCAATGTTAGCCAGTCATCGGTGTCCTCTTCCTTACCAACCATCAATGCAATTCTTGTCATCATCAGTGCCACCTGTTATTGGGCATTGACGAGAGCCTGGAGTAGGCACTTGACACAGACTTATGCCTCAGTACAGTCCTTTGGGCTGGATACTGTTAGTGTTCCATTGATACGTAAGGGGTGGAAGCAAATAAGGTAAGGCTTAGGTGATTTGTTCAAAGTCATATTGGCTGAGGACTACCTTGCCTATTTTGGAGGAGAATCTTCTTCTCTCAGGTTTCAGTCTTTGAGTTGGAAAAAAAAAAAAAGGCCAAGAAACCATAATAAGACTCATCACAGAAGTGGAATTCTCTAACACTGTCTTTCTCCCAATGTATTCAGCTTATTAGTGTATAGGGGAGCTCTAACTTTCTGAAAATGTCTATTGATTTTCTTGTGTGTGTGGGGGGGGGGATTTACAGAGACAATTCGTAGGCCTCAGATGCCGTTGTAACATTCACTGCTTTGCTGTGGATAGGAAGGATGTTTGTGAAAGAAGGCCAAGTAATGTCATCATTTGGCCTCATTTGTGAAATGAATGGCTGTGTTCCTGGCACTGAGAAGGATGCCCTAAAGCCATTTGAAAGATGAAAGGGCTTATCTTGAAACAAGGTTTTCTGGAAGATCACAAACCAACCGTCTAAAATGTTAGTTCAGATAAAATGAGAGCAAAGAACTATTGGAATCTTCAAGTTGAAATTTCTAATTAGGATTTTAACAACTTGTACAGAAATTGTCCTCGCTGCAGCCTTTGCAATTGATTCTTCTTATAGGAAGGGGAGAACGTTTTCTTATCCCTTTGCTTATGGACTTCAAAGATATACAGTGATTAGAGTGTTTTCCTTTTGCCCAGCTTTGGTATCGGGGCGTTCCTGTTGGGTTCTCTAGTCAAAATTCTTGTCTGCAGCTTGGAGCTGATTTTAATATAAATAGCAGGTTTGTCGTATCTCAGGTGCTTATTAAAATGTCATTCAGCAATTAGCTGAATCAAGAAAGGAACATAGTACACCTTTATTCTGCCTCGAAGCTTATAGATATCTACGTTGGGAATCTCACTTTGCTTCCATCATACTGAAGCAGCTGTTGGTTTGGGTGACTGGGCTATACATTTATAAGGAGCCATTGCTGCTCTTTGGAGATATCTGAAGGGGAATAACTTCTGCTACCTTCTCTCTACTAACATCACCAGTTTCGGAAGTGATAACAATCGATTCCCTAAAGCCATCAGCCTCTATGTAGTGTGTTATGAAATATAAAAATTACATTGAAATATTCTACACGTGTTTAGATTTCACATAATCTTGAAAGTTGGATATCAAGTGCTATCCTAAAAGAAAGAAAGAAAGAAAGAAAGAAAGAAAGAAAGAGAGAAACAAAAGAAGGAAGGAAGGAAGGAAGGAAGGAAGGAAGGAAGGAAGAAAAAGATGCTTTACCCCTCTAAAATCCAGACTGCAATAATGTATACCTCACTATTAGCAGTGGGATTCCCCACCCCCGCCCTGCCCCTGCTCCTGCTCCAACGGATTTGGGGGCAATCTCTGAGATGTTGCTATCACACTAAAGGGTTAAGTTTTTTAGGACAAGTCTGAAAGAGTTTAATTTTCTCAGCACGTTGCCTCATCTCTGGTAGCTGCCACAACATGCCTCATTTTGGTAGCACAGCAGTTGACACATTCTTTGGGCATGGAAAAAGTAACAAAAATCAGGAATCTCCCCTCCTCACTCTCACCAGTGAGAGCTGTGAAGAAATATAATTAAGGATTTGCATGCTTAGTATAATGAAATATTTTTTTCCAGTTCTGTTTGGTTCTGAATTAATAATAAGCAAAAGGAAAAGAAGCTCAGTACACAGGGTGTGCTGTGCACCTAACAAAATTTAATAATTGGTTAATTGGCACATCAATTTTTCTGTTATTTTTTTAGAATTGACAACTAATCCACTTGCCTACTTCTTATTAAATACATTTCCGT
>NW_024412444.1:3965559-4000802 GCF_014898765.1 Herpailurus yagouaroundi
AAAAAAAAAAAAAAAAAAAAGACATTGGGCCAGCTTCTGGAATAGTGGAAGAAGGACCTCCAAAAATTCACTGTTCCATAAAAGAAATGAGAACACTGGCAAAAGTGTCAAGATCAACTTTAGGGGATCTCTGGAAATGAAAACTGGCAAAAATCTAGGAAGGGTTTATTCAAAAACAGTGGGTGAATCTTAGCAAGAACAGCAAGATTTATGACACTTTTAAACTTGCCATAATTCTACCCTCTTCCTGAGCTCGGTAGCCTTGAAAACCAGCAGCCTTGCCAGCCACTGGAGGGGAAAAATAGCTTTGGAGCTCCCCTAAAGCTTACTCCCCAGAGAATTTCCACTATCTGGCCTGTCTGTAAGTTTGCTGAAAACAAGTCCCAGGACTTGTTTGTTTGTTGAAGTCATCATGATGTATATTATTAATAAGAAGTTCTGAACGAATATTTTGTGGTTCAATGATGCTATTGAAGACCCAAGATACTCATTTTCCCGTCACCCTAAGTGAATTGATTCATCTTCCTTGTGTTGGTAACCTCATGGTCACAGGGTGGCTGCCACAGCTTTAGGCACTGTGTCCCTAGCATCCCATGCAGGAAGGAGAGTAGTATGTGGGAGATCAGTCTCCTTTAATTAGTGGAGAAGGTTTGAGAAGCTCAAATGTTCTCTTATGTCTCATTTCCCAGAATTGGGTCACATAGCCGCTCCTAGTTGCAAGGGAAGCTGGTAAAGAGAATATTTGACAAAGGAGATGAGAATTATGATTTATTCAGAGAAATTATGACTTATCTGTGGAAGTTCGGCACATTAAAGCCTGAACAAAAAAGGGTTTTCTTCTTTCTTTCTCTGTCTCTCCTTTCCTTTCTTTTCCTTCTTTCTTTCTTTCTTTCTTTCTTTCTTTCTTTCTTTCTTTCTTTCTTTTCTTTTCTTTTCTTTTCTTTTCTTTTCTTTTCTTTTCTTTTCTCTTTTCTTTCTTTCTGTCTCTCTTCCCTCCTTCTTTCTTCCCTTCCTTCCTTCTGCCTTCCTGCCTTCCTGACTTCCTTTCTTTTTAATTTTTTTTTTTTTAAATCTGGGAAGATTTGGGGGCAGAAGGAAAGTAATAGTGTTAGTTACAGGCAAGGATTGTCCCTGATTCATCTTTTTAAATTGAAGTATAGTTAACATATAATATCCTGTTAGTTTCAGGTGTATGTCATAGTTATGTGATATTTTTCTACATTATGAAATGATCCCCCACAATAAGTCTAGTTACCATCTCTTACTACGCAAAGTTATTACGGTATTATTGACTATGTTCTTTCTGCTGTACCGTTTATCCCTGGGAGTTTGTCCTCTCCTCCCTCGGAAAACTTCTTCCCTGTGGTAACCAGTGGTTTGTTTCCTGCATCTATGAGTCCGTTTCTGTTTTGTTATATTTGTTCATCAGTTGTTTTTTTTTCCAGACTCCACACATAAGTGAAATCATGCAGTATTTGTCTTTTTCTGAATTCACTTTGTATGATACCCTCCAGCTCCATCCATGTTGTTGCACATGGCAAGATTTCATTCTTTTTTTTATCATTGAGTGACATTCCATTGCATACATTCACCACATCTTCTTTATCCATTCACCTATCAGTAGACACTTGGGTTGTTTCCTTATCTTGGCTGTTGTAAATAATGCTATAATGAACCTAGGGGTACACATATCCTTTTGAATTGATGTTTTTGTTTTCTTTGGATAAAAAAACCACAAATGGAATCGCTGGATCTTATGAGAGTTCTGTGTGTGTGTGTGTGTGTGTGTGTGTGTGTGTGTGTGTGTGGAACCTCCATTACTATTTTCCATAGTGGTTACACCAATTTACATTGCCACCAATAGTATATGAAGATGCCCTTTTCTCCACATTCTCATTAACGCTTGCTATTTCTTGTCTTTTTGATAATAGTTATTCTGACAGATGTGAGGTGACACCTTGTTGTGGTTTTGATTTGCATTTCTCCAATGGTTAGTGACGTTGAGCACCTTTTCGTGTGCTTTATGGCCATGTGTATATCTTCTTTGGAAAAATGTCTCTTCAGATCTTCTGCCCATTCTTTAGTCTGGTTGGTCTTTTTGATGTTAGGTTGCATAAGTTCTTTATATATTTTGGATTTTAACTTGTTACTGGTTATATTATTTGCAAGCATCTTCTGCCATTCAGTAGGTTGCCTTTTCATTTTGTGGATGGGTTTATTCACTGTGCAGAAGCTTTTCAGTTTGATGTAATTTCATTTGTTTATTTTAACTTTTGTTGCCCGTGCCTGAGGAGAATGGTCCAAAAAATATTGCTAAGATCACTGTCAAAGAGCTTCCTGCTTATGTTTCCTCTAGGAGTATAATGGTTTTAGGTCTTACATTGAAGTCTTTAATCCCTTTTGAATTTACTTTCAAATATGGTGTAAGATAGTGGTACATTTTCATTCTTTTGCATGTAGTTGTCCAGTTTTTCCAATACCAGTTATTGAAGAGACCATCTTTTCCTTGTGGTATATTCTTGCCTTTGTTGTAGATTAATTGACCACATAAGCGTGAGTTTATCTCTGGGCCCTCTATTCTGTCCTGTAGATCTTTGTGTCTGTTTTTGTGCCAGAGTCATACTGTTTTGATTATTTAGCTTTTTAGTATAATTTGAGATCAGGGAACACAATACCTCCAGCTTTGTTCTTCCTTCTCAGGATTACCTTGGCTATTCGGGGTCCTTTGTGGTTCCATACAAGTTTTAAGATTGTTTGCTCTAGTTCTGTGAAAAAAGCCTTTGGTGTTTTGATGGGGAGAGCATTAAATCTATAGATTGTTTTGAGTAGTCTGGACATGTAACAATGTTAATTCTTCTAGTTAATGAGCATGGTATCATTTTTTCATTTATTTGTGTTGGTTTTAATTTCTTTCTTTGATGTCTTACAGTTTTCAGAGTATAGGTCTTTCACCATCTTGCTCAAATTTATTCCAGTGAATTTTATTTTATTTTTTTTGATGCAATTGTCAATAAGATTGTCTTCTTAATTTCTCTTTCTGGTAGCTTGTTATTAGTATATAGAAACACAAATTGTTTCTGTGTGTTAATTTTGTATCCTGCAACTTTCTCTAATTCATGTATTCTAATAGTTTTTTTGGTGGAGTTTGTAGATTTTCTGCATATAGTAAAAATCTTGGTGTACGTATATGTATAAATATACATACATACACAATGTATATATAGATACGTACACAATAGAATATTATTCTGAATACCACTATATGCTACAACATGACGCTAAGTAAAAAAGTCCATCCAAAAGGCCACATGTTGCAGTGTTCCATTTATATGAATTGTCCATCAGCAGATTTATAGAGATATAAATTGATTATATTTATAGATTATTTAGATTTATAGAATCTTTAGCTATTATAGATTATTGCAGGGATGGGGTGGAGGAGGAGGTGGGGAGTGACTTTTAGTGTTTAATGTATGGGGATTCTTTTGGGAATGATGAAGACGTCTTGGAATTCGATAGTGGTGAGGTTGCACAACTTTGTGAATATATTTAAAAGACTGAGTTGTACATTTTAAAAGGATGAATTTTATGGTATGTGAGTTATATCTCAATAAAGCTGTTATTAAAAAAAATTCACTCCCCAGCTGTTTTCAATTAATGCTCTCAGGGCTAATGTGTATGAATGACTCAGCAGAACCCCGTTGTTTCTAACTTATATTTTTAAGAGAGCCAAACTATTTTGCAATACAGCAAACATATATTAAACAAAATGTAATCATCACATTTCACTGTTATAAACTGGATAAACAAAACAGATTTCTTTACAGGCACCATATGGAGATGGGATTCACCCATAAATACATCCAAGTTGCTTTGGTCATTTTATAGTGAGCTTGGGTTGGCAGAGAAAAAAAGAAAGGGAGGTTAAGGCAGAACAACTCAAGCCTGATGATTTTGCTCTTGATCAGCAACACTAAAAAGGCTTTCGTTGGATTCTTAACTGACCAGCCTGGCTCCCTTTTACTGATTACTTTCAACAGATAAGAGTTTCTTGGCTAGGTACTGGTAATTATTTTAGATGTTGAGATCTTACTGTGATTAAATTAATTAAAATCTGTCTTCCTGGCATCCTAAGAAAAGACTATACCTCTCAGAGTTTAAGCAGTTTTTTTTTTTTTTTCCCTTGACTTGGAGAACGATTAAAAAGAGGTTGGTGTCTCCTTGAAAAAGAAAAACTCAGACTCCTCTACCCAGTACCATAATAAAAAATGATAATCAATAAAACACTTGAGCTTTCAGCAATGAAGATGACTTTAGACCATTCCTCTGTATTTTTTGTTGGTTTGACCCATTTCTTTCCAGGTAAATACCTTTGTTTACTTAATACTCACATCTTATTCTAACATTCCAATGTTAACATTTTTTTCCCAGTCCCTGGGATGTACAAGAATATATTACAAATAGATAATATCCTGCTGGCATGCTTTTAAATGCTGTTAGAAATAACCAAGTACATCATTTAAAAAAGAGCGCACATAACTTTTAACAGTGCGAGTTTTGAAACTTGAGTTTTTAGGTGTTCACGTGCCTAAGTATTTACATTTTGCTCTGTGTTTGCTAACTTAAGTCTTACGTGCTCGTATGATCTTGATATAACCAAGGATGTAAACCTGAGGAAGTGTAATTGTGAAATTGGATTGCAATTTGCATATTCCATGGAAGCAAACTAAGAATATTGTTTAGGCATGTGTTGACAGGTTATTTCAGGGCGTGGTTGAAACATACATCAAGTATAACTCTTCCTCCTAGTGAACCTCTTGTGCTGTTTGACAGTTACTTTACTTTGGATGTGTTTGTATTAATTTTGTCACAAGAGGGCAAAGAGGAAGACTTTGAACTGTCATTTGCAAACTGAATTCTTTATATCATTTTTTATATTCTAAGGAATCTGGGGGCAGAACTTGTTGAGACCTGATTTATATTGTGGAATTCCCATGTGGATATGAATATGGTAATATTGAAGGATAATTGAAATTTTGTTGCTTTTTCCTAGTGAATGGAATGCGCGTTAATTACAAATTAGAAGAAACAATGTCTTTAGAGTGTTGAACCTGTATCAGTGACCAAAGTAGTCTAGCATTGTCATAAACAACTGAAAGATCTCAAAATGTTCCTAAATGAGGTAGGGTGGTGTTGTCCCAGATCTGCTCAGCAACATGAATCCCAAAAGGAAGAATTAGATTAGTAGGAAATTGGGGTTGGCCTAATTTTGGAACAATTACATCCAGAATGGGAGTGCTTTTTCAGAACTTGGTCAGAATCAAAGTAATCTTCGAAAATTTTGGAGATTGAACTCAGGAATTTTAAGGTAACAGATCCCCATGCATACATGTATGAATCCATGATAGCATTTCTATGTCCCATTCATGCAGGCATCATTAATGGATTAGGATAAACTTTACTCTTAAACCCTAAGATAAAGTATGATAGCGAGCCTCCAAGATGTCCCCCAATAGTCCTAGCCCCGTGTATCCATGCCCTTCTGTAGTTCCTTCCCATATTGCATAAGGCTGGCGTGTTTTACCAGTAGAATACTGCAGAAGTGAAGTATAGGAAAAGTGTGACTTCTGAGGTCAAGTCATAAAAGACATTGTAACAACTGCGTTGCTCTCTCTTGCATCCCTTCCTCTGGGGGCAGCCAGCTGCCATGTCATGAGGACCCTCAAGCAACCCTATGAAGAATTCTAATGATGAGGCCCCCCACTAACACTCAACACCAACTTGGTAGTCATCTGAGTGAACCATCTTAGAACTGGATCCTCCAGCTCCAGTGGTGTCTTCAGTTACTGAGACCTCATGAGAAGCCCTGAGCCAGAACCACACAGCTAAGCTTCTCCTCATTTCCTGACCTCTAGAAACTACAAGCGATAGTAAATTTTTTATTCTTGGGGCACCTGGGTATCTCAGTCAGTTGAGCAGCTGACTTTTGATTTCAGCTCAGGTCATGATCTCATGGTTTGTGCGATGTAGCTCCCATGTCAGGTGCTACACTGACAGGGCTGAGCATTGTTGTTTAGCCTGCTGCATTCGGGGGTAGTTTGTTACAAAGCCATAGATAACTAATGCACAGGGTGTGAAAGGTGATTCTAGCAAGCTTACATGAGGCAGTGGGGAAAATGAATGAGGGAAGACAGGTAAGGTTTGTAAATGTGGGCAACTGGACTCAATCCCATTGGGGAAACTTTGAGGATTGTTTAGTTTGTACTGAGAGTTGTGTCACAAAGGGGTGGGGAAGCTTGTGTATCTTCACACCAACTGCCCTTCCTCATTGACTGAAGATTGCCCAGGGGGCCATTAAATCCTCAGTACTTCCTGGCTGCCTTGCCCTTGGCCTTTGAAAGAATCAGAAAATCCTCAGAGAAACAGAAAGCTGTAGGTGGTTGAAATGGAAGGCTGTCAGCCTGTAAAAGAACTGTTCCATCGAGGCTATAGGTGAACCCAAGATGGGAGTGGATTGAGTGGATGATGGGGTGGATTATAGAGTGAGGCTTCAATACTGTCTGCCATACAGCTTCGGTCTTTTTCATTGCCACACTTGGAGCAGCCATGCCCAAACAATTTGAGAGGAGATTTCCACTGGTCTTCCATAGTCCTCTAGTCTAGAATATACTCCCCACTCTTTGTTCTGCCTTTTCCCTCAACACCGCTTTCCACCAAGTGAGGTCGTACATAACGCTCAAAGATCAAAGGTTAGCTTCCCAGGGAACCTTCCCTAATAATTCCTTGTTTGGCTAAGTTGCTGGTTGTTGCTTTAAATAGTCACATGGATGGTAATCACTTCTTTATGTGTTTATCTCTCTGACTTGCCTGCTGGTGAACTTTTGCTCATCCTTAATACTCCCTGTGTCTGGCATATATTAGACCCTCAAAAAATAGGAGCTAAAAGAGCAGAACTAGAGGCCTCGAGGTAAAAGTGCAAACCTCACTGTTCCACAATAGTCCCTCAGAGCTTATGCTCCCTCAGAGGTACTCACAGACATGTGTTTTACAACGGGTAAAAGAATCGTATTTACATACGTCTGGATTACTTGGATTACTCTCTATAGAAGGAGTAATCCAAGTGAGAATAAAGATTTTGCCAAACTGGGTTTAGGAAGATAGAATTTTAATCTTTAAGCCATCCAGTACTTGAATTTGCTTACCGTATGTACTTTTTAAATTGTATTCTACTGGCTTGGTAGAGAAACTTTTTACTTAAAAAAAAAATGGACTCTCCTCAGCAAAGTCATTGAACAGCTATGTTACCATGTTAAGTGTGGCATGAGGTTTGGTTCCCATTATTAAAGTTTGAAGGATATTGTTTATATGGGGAGAAGGGGGAGGGAAGTGACCAGCGCTATTTGAAAGCTGGCATTGTTTCTAAAGGTCCTTGGGGAATGTTACCATCCCCAAACATTAACAGATGTCATTCTCTTGTCCTGGATTGACCCAAGGCCCTTACCCATGGTTCGCTTGTGCAGCGATTTAGCTCGTGTGGATTTTGTCATCTTTCCCTGCAGGGCAGGACGAGCAAGTAGAAGAGAAGTGAGTTTCATTTTACCTCATTTTGCTTTGTTTTCCTCTCATCGCAGCCACTCTGCGGCTTATGTTTAGAGCATCCAATAGTTGCTGGACCTGGAGGATCCCTTCTTGTTGGATGCCAAGAGTTAAATGGATTCAGTGCATTTTCCAGGGGGCATTATGAAAGGTGCTAACAGATGTCGATTTCAGCTTTGTCATTAAAGTGCTTCTCAAAAGCCACCTGATGTCTCTGGGTTAGAGCTTTTCTTTCAGCCTTTTCTCATTACATTTTAGCTCTGTTTTGTGAATAAACCTTTGAAGAAATCTGAGAGCTATTTTGGAAACCCAAGGAGTAGAACACTTGAAACGTCTAAGCTCTGAAATATGCGTTTGACCTTATTCCTCATGCCAATGGTCCAGAGAAGGCAAAGGCAGATGCTGAGTACTGACTGTGCTCTGAAAGATGATATTTCTTTAAAAAATTAGCCAAAAGTTTCATTATAATTGCATATATGCATACAATTACCCTCTGTGGTCTTTGTAAAAAAAATTTTTTAAGATTTGGTGTTAAAAATTCATGTCATGTTTGGAAGCTTTGAGTGGTTTTATTTATCCTAAAGGCGGATATAGTAAATCTAGTAATATGCATTCAAATACTCTTTCTTTCTATAGTTACCTGTCATAGAGACAAGGAATAAATACCAGTATAGCTTTACAATGTGCATTTTCAGACATGGCTTGGGACCTATCTGACTTCAAGTAAACCATAGAAATCTCTTAATTCAGCTGATTTCATTTCACTTTGGTTCTAGTTGACGCCACGTAGTTTTTGATGGGGGGGCTAATTCAATTAGGATTGTGTGCAGTATTTGACTTTCAGCTAGTAGGAAATGATCTGGTACAGACAAAAAATGTCAAGGATAGACCTTGTATTTGCTGACCAAGCATCCCTGCCCTTTTTCTTAGAGAAAAGCAGCCCAAGTGTCCATGTAGGAACCACCAACCTGTCATTTTCAGTCTTTCTCCCACTCCCCTAGATGGGGATGATTTTACTTTGAGGCTCCTGTAGTGGGCACAAAGACTCAGACTGGGCCAATCCAAAAGCCAAGTTTTACCAGATTATAATGATTGTTTCAGGGATGTATGGGCTCCTGTCCTAGATCAAGCCTTCCTGAGAACTTTTGCTGGAATTAGCAGGGAAGAGTTACTGCACATATCTTCAGGATCTTGGATGCCAAGAATCTTAAACTCAGACTTGTCAGTGACCATGGTGGTAGAGAGAATCTTCCCTTGATATGAAGCGCTTCAGAGAAAAGCTGAGGCAAGAGATGGTGAGAAAAAGAGTCCTGTGAGATCTAACCATGCCAGGAACAACTGACCTTAGCCTTCCCTCATAAATGAGCCAGTAAGGTCCCCTTCGTTGTTGTTATTGTTGTTATTTAAGCCCAACAGTTGGAGCCCAAGCTAAACTACAGAACTGCGTGGGTGATCTTTCGGAGGGTGGACTGTGACCTCCTGAAGGCTTGACTGGGTCCTGGGAAGTGGGGTAAGGAGGGCTATAAAGAAATGTGCTGGTCTGGCTGTCACTCCAGTTCTTTGCCTGGAGCACCCTCATTTCTGGCAATTACTTTTTGTACTCATTTTTGGGTAGAGGGAGCCAGAATGAATGCAGAACACGTGCTGGGAGTCAAACCCCTGCTTTATACTAAGCCAACAACCTCATGCCAGTCCTTTCCAGGACTAAAAGCTTGAGCTTCCCATCTGTGGGCTGCATTTTCTTCAATGTTGGATCAAGGTGGATACGTTTCAAGTGGCTTTGAGGAGCCCTTGCCTCGAGGTCTTGGGGAGGAATTCACTACAGGAAATAAAGGACATTAAGTCATCACAGTTGGGGTTTCCCTCCTGCATTTCCCATCCTGTTCAAACTGCAATGGTGTGTTCATAATTGCATTTGAAGAAGGAAAGAAAAGGCTTTTTCTTAACAGTGTTTGAAAACACCTTACATCTCTAAGCTTCCTTCTTGCTTGTTTCTCTGATATCTTCAAGACGTTAATCCCTGAGAACTTCATGTTGAAGTGTCTAGAGCCTGGTCTGCAACTCAGCTGAGCTAAATCTCTAGATTGATGCGTTGAGCCAAAGATGCTGTGTTTACCCTCTCCAATTTCTACATCGTTGGTTTGAGTTCTTGGTGGTGGTAATGATGTTCAGGTCACTGACTTCCTCTCTGAAAAGGGTCTACTTAACGTATGGCTTAATGTATTTCTTTCTTTTTAAAGGAAACTGTTAAATTTTTTGAAAATTACGTGAGTAGTACCTGTTCATTATAGAGATTTTAGAAAAATCAAAATATGGAGGGGGAAGTTATCTTCCATAGTCCCACTACCTTAAAATAAGCCACTTTTCTGCTGAAATCTCTCTGATAGCTTTCCATTGCATTTGGAAGTAAATCCCCTCTCCTGAGCCTGGCCCACCACCCCCCTGCCAGTCCCCAAGCATACCTGTTGGCCCCCTTGCATTCTATGACTTCCTTGACTTCTTTTAGTTCTTTGGAAGGGTTCATTTGCTTTCACTTCCAGACCTTTGTGCCTGTTGTTACCCTCCTTCTTCACTTTGCTAGTTGCTGCCTGCCCTTACGGTCTCAGCTTAGAGGACCTCTGGGAAAGCTGCTTTTCCCAAAGGGGACTTTATTAGGCACCCACTTCCAGAATATTCTCTATTGTCCTGAGCAGTATCCCAATTTAATTTTGTCACTTGTTTATTTACTTTTATTTCCCCATAGCTCCATGATAACAGAAACTAACCAAATATTTTTCAGCATTATACCCCCAGTGCTTAGTTCTCATCTGGTATAAAGTCATTACTCAGTATAGATTGGCTGAATGAATCAACGTTGTTCAACAATTTGTTTTAAATTGAGACTTCATTTTTTAAAAAAGGTTTTAGGTTCCAAGTAAAGTTGAAGGGAAGGTACAAAATATTTCATATACCCCTTCTCCCTCATATGTACAGCCTACCTGATTATCAGCATGTCCCCCAGAATGGTACATTTGTTATAAGTGATGAATCTACAAGGATGAATTATAATCACCCAAAGCCCATAGTTTACATTACAGTTTATTCTTTAAAAAAATTTTTTTTGTTTATTTATTTTTATTTCATTTATTTTGAGAGAAAGAGGGAGGTGCGTGTGTGTGCATGTGAGCACAGGCGCGGGCATGCGAGTAGGGAAGGGGCAGAGAGAGAGTGAGAAAGAGAGAATCCCAAGCAGGCTCTGCACTATTGGTGCGGAGCCTGATGTGGGGCTAGAACTCAGGAACCCTGAGATCATGACCTGGGCAGAAACCAAGAGACGGCTGCTTAACGGACTGAGTCACCCAGGTGCCCCATGTTACAATTTATTCTTGGTATTTGGACAAATGTATAATGATATGTATCCATCATTATGGTATCCTAACAGGGTATTTCTGCCACCCTAAAAATCCTCTGTGCTCTGCCTGTTCATCTCTCCTTCCCCTTCCCAGCAACCACGGATCTTTTTACTGTCTCGATAGATTTACTTTTTCCAGAATGTCCTATAACTGGAATCATACAGTATACAGCCTTTCAGGTTGGCTTATTTCACTTAGTAATATGTACTTAAGTTTCCTCCTTGTCTTTTCATGGCTTCCTAACTCATTTTCTTTTAGTGTGGAATAATAGTCTCTTGTCTGCGTGTACGACAGTTTACCCATGCATGAACTGAAGGACATCTTGCTTGCTTCCAGGTGTTGGCAATTGTGACTAACGCTGCTATAAACATCCAGGTGCAGGTTTTTGTGCAGACATACATTTTTAACTCTTTCGGCTAAATACCGATGTATGTGATTGCTGGATTGTATGCTAAGAGTATGTTTAGTTTTTTAAGAATCTACCCAACTGTCTTCCAAAGTGTCTGTACTATTTTTCTTTTCCACCAGCAGTAATGAGATTTCTTTTTTGTTTTTAATTTTTTTTTTTAACGTTTATTTACTTTTGAGACAGAGAGACAGAGCATGAATGGGGGAGGGTCAGAGAGAGAGAGGGAGACACAGAATCTGAAACAGGCTCCAGGCTCTGAGTTGTCAGCACAGAGCCCGACGTGGGGCTCGAACTCACGAGCCGTGAGATCATGACCTGAGCCGAAGTCGGACGCTTAACTGACTGAGCCACCCAGGCTCCCCAGTAATGAGACTTCTTGTTGTTCTGTATCCTCACCAACATTTAGTGTTATCAGTGTTCTGGATTTGGGCCATTCTAATAAGTGTTTAGTGGTATTTTGTTGTTTTTAATTTTGTATTTGTGTGATGGCATGATTTGGAGCATGTTTTCACATGCTTATTTAACATCTACATGTTTCTTTGGTAAGGTGTTTGTTAAAGTCTTTGGCCCGGTATTTAATTGTGGGCTTTTTTTATTATTAAGTTTTAACAGTTCTTTGTGTATTTTGGATAGCAGTTCTTTATCAGATATGTCTTTTGCAAATACTTTCTCCCTGTCTGTGGCTTGTCCTTTGACATTTTCTTTTGCAGAGCAGAATTTTTTTTTACTTTTAATTCTTTCATGGATTGTGCCTTTGGTGTCATATCTAAAAAAGTTATAACTATACCCACGGTCAGCTGGATTTTTCCTGTGCTGTCTTGTAGGAGGTTTATAGTTTGCATTTTTACATTTAAATTTGTGATCCGTTTTTGAGTGAAGTTTTGCGAAGGGTATAAGGCCTGTGTCTAGGTTCATTTCGTTGCATATGGGTGTCTAGTTGTGCTGGAACCATTTATTGAAAAGACTATCTTCACATCTTTGTATTTCCTTTGCTCCTTTTTGAAAACCAGTTGACTGTGTATACGTGGGTCTACTTCAGGGCTTTCTACTCTACTGCTATCAATGTACTCATTGATCTGCTTATGTATTCATTTGCAATACCATACTGTTCTGATTATTGTAGCTTTATAGTAAGCCTTGAAGTCAGGTAGTTTTAGTCCTCCAGCTTTGTTTTCCTTCAATATTGCGTTGGCCATTTTGCATCTTTTGCCTCTCTGTATAAACTTTGGAATCCGTTTGTTAATATCCATGAAATAACTTGCTGGGATTTTGATTGGGATTGCTTTGAATCTGTAGATTAAGTTGGGAAGAACTGACATCATGACAGTATTATTGAGCCTTCCTATCCTTCAACACAGACCATCTGTCCATTCATTTAGTTTCTGTGAACTTTTTGATACACCTCTTTGGTCTGTTTTTTCTCCAAAAATTTATTTTTTAAACATAGTTTGTGCCAATAGTTGAAGCTTTAGCCTTTCTTTGGGTGCACTGTTAAACCTTGATGCAGTAGGGAGAACAGTTTCTCCTTGTTTTAATTGCTGTCTCTTCCATGCTGGGCATTGCCATAATTTATGTGCCCTGCCCCTGCTCTGTGCCAGGCACTGTGCTGGATGCCTGTCCAGATGTTAAGATCTAGTGTATTGCCTAGGACTGGGCAGTATAGCAAGGCTATATTACTCCCATTCTCTAGGTAAGAGAATGGAGGCTTCTAGAAGTTAAGTAACTTACCCAAGGGCACACAATGTTTAAGTATCTAAATTGAGGTCTGAACTGGAATTTGGAAGTATGAATTCAAGGTATTGCTTTACCCCTATGATTGTCGCCTGCCTATGAACACAGGCCAGACTGTAAAGAAGTCTGTGTTGATCCATATTCAAGTTTTCACTGGATTCCAACAAAATAAAGAGCTTAAAAGATGAAATTGTCTCCTAATTCCATTAGCTTATCTGGATGGTGAGGTTGCATACATAGTAGAAATGAAATTGTAAGTAAAGGTTTGACCCATCTTAATGTGGAACGTCTTTCGTTGTTGCTGCTGCTGCATTGGAAGAGGTTGTTTAGCTGATCTGAGAATGAGATGTCTTCCTGAAGGATGACAAGGAAATAGTTCCTCACTTCCATGAAATAGAATTAAGTAATTTGATTTTAAAAACCAAGCCCTCCCTGTCCTGAAGGGAATGACAACCAAATTTTGGCCTGCTGAAATTAGGTTCTGCTTTAAATAAGGCACTGGTTTCCTGGCGGGCCAAACAAAGAAAATAGGTTTGTGGATGGTGGGTAGTTGAGCAGTAGTCTATGAGAAGAAAATCATAGAGGAAGGAGCCTAAAACCTGTGGCTCTGGGAAGAAGGGATTCGGCACTACCTAGGAGCTGTTTGGGAGGTGGTTGGTGAACTGGCCCTCAGAAGAAGCCCTGGGTCAGCACACTTATTAGCACACTACTCACTCCCACAAAATTACTAACTTCACATGGCATATGCCATGCTCCAGCTGACTGACAGTCTAATCTTCATATAAGAGTATCTGAAGAACCCTTGGCAGGGACAGTCTGGCAGGAACACCTGACCCAAGGCCTTTCTCTGCCTCCATCTAAGAATTCATGAGTGTATCTTCCCTTCCTTCTCCCAGATCTACTGTAGATTTAAGGGGACCTCTTGAAGCAGGATGGAAATGAGCACCCTCCTGTTGTGAAATGGGACTGACCATGGAGCAGACATGTCTCTTAAGCCCGCTTGAATGAAGAGCCTCGCTTTGGGTGGTTTCAGAATGTAAGACTGGAATCAGAATGCAGCCAGCACAGTCCAGATACCCTTTCATCTTTCATAGAAATGGTGCCACAACTAAGCTGTTAGAGGGTGGTTTCTGATATGTGTTCTGATGAAGTCGTGTTTCAGCAGAATCTTGCACAACTCAAGGACAGTGGTGAGCCTTCCTCATGATGTCGTAGCGTTAGTTATTTTTGCTTCTCTCTTTCTGCTTCCTGAATCTACTTACCCTTCCAGATTTTGTATTATGTTTGATCCTACCATGAAATTCTGACTCTGCTCTTCCTGTAATAAGTCCATCCTCCTCAGTATTTTGTGAAGCATCAGTTGTTTCCCTTTAGAGTTGGGAAGCACCTCAGGAAAAGGTTGTATCAGTTATCTACAGCTAATTACTGTGACCTTCGGATACTGGAAGTAACCTTCCCTGCAATGGCAGCCATCTGTGAAAGTGTGCTTTGATGGTTTACCTTGTAGATTTATATCACAGCGCCTGGCACAGTGCCCATAGCTCCATCCTTTCCATCCTCATTTATGGAATGAATTAAGAAGTTTTTGCATATTTGCATGAGTAAAAAAGCAAAAAAAAAAAAAAACACACACAACAAACCGCATGCACCTATAAATATCAAAGTGAAATTGGGAAGTTTAGAAATTGGCAGAGTGAAAGGAAAAGTCATTCTCTTATCTGAAGAGTCCACCAAATACACCAATGAGAAGCAACATTGGTAACTGCCCGTCATGCCTCAGAGGTCACTGTATGTCCCGTATCACCAGCCCAGACCAGTTCTCTTTGTCATGCCGTGCACAGGTAGAGCCTCTCCTAGGTAGCCCTTGTAACAGTGACAAACTCCTTTCTCACTGCTGTGACATCACATTTATTGCTTCCATCTCCTATCTAAGTTTTATAACCTGTGCAACTTTGATGTCTAGACTGGCCTCACATTTAAAGAGTGAGTATATGGGGGATGAGGTAGTGGTAGCAGTCCTACAGCTAGAAGCAGAATCCCTTTATTTCACCTTTGGGTCAGAATCTTTTCCTCTTTAACTTCCTTTCCTTTCCTGCAAATTAGGACTCACGTGCTCAGATGTTTTCTGAGGTTGTAGTGGGAAATATAAATGAGGGAAGATGCCAGGTTTAAGATAAAAGGGAGTGGTAGTGAGTGTGGTGAACTCAAGCCTGTGCTCCTTCTGAAGGACAAACGTACATTTTAGATCTAAGTATTCATGCATGAGAGGGCATTGACAAACCTTCTCTTAGAGAAGTCTGAAGTTTGGGACTGAGTTGGGGCACCTGTGTCTCCTAAGGCCATGAACATGTAAAAATGTTCAGCTTTTGTATTGTGGCCGCGAATTTTTTAAAAAGTTGAAAATATCATGTGGACTAAATAGCACATGTATTCAACACCTGCCTATAGTCTTTCACTGGAAAAATTCTGCTTTATGCTTCCCATTGAACTTGACTGCAAAGCTAGCACACACGTGTATAAGTAGTGTCTCAAATCATTTGATATGTTTTAAAGTTTTAAGTTCCAGTTAGTTGACATGTAGTGTAATAATATTAGTTACAGGTGTACAACATAGTGATTCGGCATTTCTGTACTTTCCCTGGGCCTCATCAGGACAGGTGCACTCCTTAATCCTCATCACCTATTTAACCCATCCCCCACCCACCTCTCTTCTGGTAACCATCAGTTTGTTCCCTACAATTAAGAGTCTGTTTCTTGGTTTGCCTTTCTCTCTCTCTTCTCCTTTTTCCCCTTTGATTGTTTTGTTTCTTAGATTCCACACATGAGTGAAATCATATGGTATTTGACTTTCTGTGATTGAATTATTTTGCGTAGCATAATACTCTCGAGCTCCTTCCATGTCACTGACAAATGGCAAGGTTTCATTCCTTTTATGGCTGAGTAATATTCCATAGTGTGTGTGTGTGTGTGTGTGTGTGTGTGTGTGTGTGTGTGTGTATCACATCTTCTTTATCCATTCACTAATTGATGGACACTTGGGATATTTCCATAATTTGGCTATTGTAGATAGTGTTGCTATAAACTTTGGGATGCGTGTATCCCTTTGAATTAGTGTTTTTGTATTTAGGTAAATACCAAGTAGTGGGATTGCTGGATCATTGGGTGGTTCTATTTTTAGCTTTTTCAGAAACCTCCATGCTATTTTCCACAGTGCTTGCACCAGTTTGCATTCCCACCAACAGTGCAAGAGGGTTCCCTTTTCTCCACATCCTCTCCAGCACCTATAGTCTCCTGATTTGTTCATTTTAGCCACTCTGACCAGTGTGAGGTGGTATCTGAGTGTGGTTTTGATTTGTATTTCCCTGATGAGGAGTGACGTTGAGCATCTTTTCATGTGTCTGTTGGTCATCTGGATGTCTTCTTTGGAAAGGTGTCTATTTGTGTCTTCTGCTCACTTTAATTGGATTATTCATTTTTGGGGTGTTGAGTTTTATAAGGTCTTTATATATTTTGTTTTCTAACTCTTTACTGGGTATGTCATTTGAAAATATCTTCTCCCATTCCGTTAGCTGCCTTTTAGTTTTGTTGACTGCTTCCTTTGCTGTGCAGCAGCTTTAAGTAATTTGATATTTATCTGTGCCTCTCTATACTAATATCTGAAGATGATTTCTTTTCTAAAGACATCTTTATGTGAATTTAAAGTTCTCACTTTAATGCTACCCTTTCACTCTCTTGTGTTTTATTAAAAGAAACAAGGATGCGCTTAAATTTGTGTCTCTTTGCAAGTAGGAGAGTTAGTGGTCAAGAATACAGTCTCTGGAAACTTTATGCCTGGACATGTGACCTTGGGCAAACTACTTAGTCTTGCCGTGCTTCAGTTTCTTATATATATCAAATAGAGATAATAATAGTACCTATTTCATAGAGTTGTTACAAGGATTAGCGGAGTTATGTGTAAATTGTTTAGATTAAAGCCAGGCACACAGTAAACACACAGTATTTTTTGCTATTTTTAGGATTATCTTGTTAGTATTTTTAGTGAATTGCTTATCCTTGGATCTACCCATCGATTTTGTTTTTCGTGTAGATCACAGCTGAGTGACGTTTGGTTGTATGGACTGCTTTTTACAACAGGTTGGCAGATGAGTGTTAAGTGTAGCAAAACAAAATCCCCAGGTGTTCTCAGTTGGATATCCTCTTGTGGGACTCAGGAAGCCCCCAGGACATGTAGACACTGGCAAAAAAGAAGGGACAGAACTGGGAGAGACCTTCCAGAGACAGCTTCTGAAGTTCTGAGATAGGGGCCCAGGCTGATTTAAAACTGAGATCCCTTTTATACTAGACTGAAGCTATTTCTGATGTTGTCACCAATATGCCATTAAATACAGCAACCTCTGTTGCTCTGATGGCTTACTGGGCTATTCCTTTTTCTTAAAATTTCTACTAAGAGGTTTGAATCTTCATTTTCTGATGCTCTTGTCTTTTATTCACCTCATTCTTTATCGTTGAATGTAGTCATTATCTTGTAACACATATATACCATTTTAGAGCATACACTTTCTAGCTGGTTGAACAGCCTAGAACCTCCTGCTCAGGTAGAGGAACAAACCCATTTTATGTGGCAAGGGTGTGTCCAGAAATAAATCATGCAATATACTGCTTGTATTTCTTAATAGTGTACACAGCAAGGATGTGATAGCTTTTGTGTATTGTATGGTGGTAGGACCAGTCCAGGATCGGACCTCAGAAACAACTCATAGTTGGACTGCCTACCTGTAGCATGCCTTTGACTTGAGGCTACCTTGATATGTGCAGAAACCCTCTGAGGAAGAGGAGATGAGCACATCTATTCAGGTGGCAGGTAGGTGTCGTATGAAAGGACTGTGGAGCATCAGTGGGTTGTTGCCATGATGTTAAAATTGCCACATTTTCTCTTTGAGCTGTCAGAGAGGCAATGGTGGTTTCGCATGGAGAGGGGTTCTTCTTCTTTAGAAAGGTTCTTTCTTAGATGTTCTTTCTCTGACCCCTTCTTTTGTATGGATCTTCTCTTTCATTAATCTTTTCTCTTCCCTTTTCAGGGAAAAGGCTGGAAGGGATTTCACTTTCAGGGAAGAGGATGGAAGGACTTTACTGGGGTGTGCTCGCCAGACCCTGCCACTTCCCACACTAACATTTATGAGGTAGAAAGAAGAGAACTTGGAGAATCTGTGAAATTTGATGTGGAAGACCAAAGGATGTGATCATTTCCTGAGGCAGGGGACATCTTGACAGGGTGACTATGGCAGGCACCCCTGGTCTCCTCGGTCTGCCCTAGGAACTCATTTGATGGTGGGCTATGTCTGTGAGATAAAGCATGGCTGGACAGTAAGAGGTCACTGGACTTCCACTGTGACCCCTTTGGGATTACTTCCCACATGCCTGGGCCTTATCACTTCCGTCGATCAGGACTTTCTCTTACTATAAAAAGTGCAATGGGACCAAAATCCGTATTATCCACATCTCTGCTCATGTGCACCATGACCTATTATGCTTGGGATTAAGTGATTTCGTTAGAGTTTTGGGCTTTGGTTCAAGAATTTGATTGTTCTTTGATGTCTTCTCTGATTTGTAGGAAACCAAACTTTATTTCTCTATTTTGATTTGCTTTTTCTTGAAGTGTGATTTCCCCCTCGATTGAAACAGAAATGTTATCAAGAGTAGAAGCATCGTGGGCTGTCTCTTGGGTGTTCATCGTATGATGTCTTCGTGATAGCCCAATTACAGGGAACAAAGCATTTTAGGCGACATCTCACCGGAGACTTGTAAACCATATTGTCACTTTGATTTCTCTTCTATCGCTTATTTTTGTATTTTCTTTGCTTTGGCTACAGTCCTCCATGTGGTTTTTAATCCATCCCAGGTGCTCAACTTTTAAAATGTATTTGTGTGGTCAACATGTTACACCAGAATGGCCTCTCTTAATCTGGAGTGAGTTTAGGGCTCACTTTACATGTGTTTGTACCAATTCTTGTTTCGAAAATTCAAAGGCCTTCCCATTTTTATGGATACTGTTAAGGAAGCTATTCATATCCTGGTAATCATATGATTAATACACACTCCATTTCATGGCTTCTAACATAGCCAACTGTAGATGAAATATTTTAGGTAGCTATGAATTCTATTTGAAGTTGTGATAAGAACTGACATTTATGTTTGCCACTGATAAAGGGATTTTTTAAATGTCCATTTACTGATTCAGCATTGGGAATTCTTTATAAGCGGAAAAGAAAATAACATGACTTTGACATCTTGGCCTCTGTTGCTGCAGAGTCTCTACCCTAGGCCTTAATGCAGCAAGGGTGATGACTTTGCTGTCTAATAGAATTTCTTGCAATACTAGAAATGTTTTACCCTGTATTGACCAATATGGTAGCCCCAGTAACCACATGTGACTCTTAAGTGTTTGAAATGTTGCTAGTGTGCCTTGCAAACTAAGATTTTGGTTTCCTTTTATTAATCTAAATTTAAATAGTCACATGCATCTTGTAGCTAGTTGTAGTATTCATGAACAGAAGGTTGATTATAGAGACTTCTGTTAAGTTTGTGAATTATTTTCCCGTTCTTCCTCACCTTGTATTTAAATCTGCCTTGAAAAATAAATAATGATGGTGATAATAACATTCTTGAGTCCTTATTATGCTCTGTGTGTTGTCTGTGCTATGTGTTTTAACATGCATTGCCTCATTTAACCTTAACCTCAAACTGTAAGAGAGCTACTATTTCCATTTCTGCTTTTTTGTTGTTAAAGGGGAGACAGAGAGAACGGAGTTAACGTGCCCATGGTCACCCAGGGAATTGGTGTTGTAGCCTGAGGCCAAGTGATTCCACATGGGTGCTTTTGTATCTCTACCAGACGCTAAGCTGTTTATGCTTCTCCCTTGTTTATGATTTGTCTAAATGGGAGCTGTAGTAATTCCCTAGGGCTGCCATAATAAACTACCACCAATTGGGTGGCTTAGAACAACAGACATTTATTGTCTCGCTGGCTGTTTTGGAAGCTACTACCCACAGGGCCCTGTTACCTCTGAGAAAATGTGGAGAAGAGCCCCTCCTTGCCTCTTCCTGGCTTCTGGTCGTTTGCTGACAATATGTCTTCAGCATCCTTGCCTGTAGGTGCGTCACTCCCGTCCTTGTAGTGACATGGTGCCTTCCTGTACGTCTCTGTTCATGTGGCTTCCTTCTTATGAGGACAACAGTCACATTGGATTAGGGGCCCATCTTCCTCCAGTATGAACCCATCTTAAGTGATTACATCTGTGAGAGCCCTTTTAACCAATAAAGTCACATTCTGAGGGATTAGGGGTTAGGACTTTAACATATCTTTTTAGGGGGACAAATTCAATCTAAAACAGGAGCCTACTTTATTTTGTGAGGATTAGTGACTTTTCTGCATTCTTACATAATTTTATACCACAAATGTCTGGAAGCACAGTATCACAATGGGGAGAGCATTACACTGGGAATCAGAAGACCTGGGGTTTGAATCCTGGGAGTACCTTAGTCCCACCATTCCTTGGTCTTCTCATCTGTAAAATGGGGATTGCAAAAGCAGCCATCTGATTCCCCATTTCTCTCCTTTTTTTCTGTCAGATCTTGCCAAGGGAAGGAAGCACACAGGCTGCGACCAGCACAAAGCCATTCCTTCCATAGGCTGAGCCTTTGAATTAGTGGCAGTGGCTTTTTCTCTCACAGCTCCTGTCTCCGTGCAAATGTCAGGACCCAGCACTTCCCACAAGTTCGGGGGGAAGGCAGGGAAACGTCATGGCAGAAGGCAGTATGACTTTGCACTCGCACAGGTTTTCAAGACTCCCAAGATGCCGTTGTGTTGCACAATGGCTGATCCTGGTCGAAGAGGAGGAAGCAATGGGGCTAAGAGGCACCACCACGTGGCGGGATGCTGTGGAGAGAAAGCTGAGCAACAGAAGGCCCTACAGTGTCCAGCTGCGTGACCACAGGGGACAGACTCCCTCTCTGTCCTCAGTCATCTCCTCTACTGTCACATGGAATTAGATTCTGTGCTCACTGAGCCCTGGTCTGCCCTTCCTCTTATTGACTGACGTGGAGTTCAGCCGAAGAAAAGTTTGCTTGTTTGGCCCACAGTCATTTTCATCTTTTTCAGATTTGGCATTTCTTTGGAAGAGTGGAGGGAAAGTTTGTTGATTACATGCAGTCTGCAGCTTAGTGCTGGTACCTCCTTGGAAGCTAAGGAATGTTTGTTATATGTGTGCTGCTCATCTTCCTCATGTCTAGAAGCCAAAACTTCAAATGCCTGTACTGCTGCTATCTAAAAAGTCTGGCAGTAATTCTTCTCAGTACCTCTTAATCAGTGTTCTTGCAGTAAGTGGTGTGGGGTGCTCTCCTCTCTACCCTCCAGGCCTCAGTCTTCTAGGGCAGTTCCACAGTTCAGTGACTCAAGTCTTTGTGTGTAGCTTAGCAGCTAGAAAAAGACACAGGACATCAGTGGGCGAGTAAAGAAGAGCTGGGGACTGTACCCATTCTTGTCTTCAAGATTAGCCGTGCCTCAAATTATAAACAGAGACAGAATCTTGACTTTCACAGTATTTTTTCCAGCATTGGAAAGCCAGCGGCAAAAGATGTCCATCACTCCAGTCATTAGCTGCTGTGGTCTGAGCAGACCTGCTCAGATTGTTAGATGTCTGTTTGTTCCCACACTCTACAACTTAGTTTCGTAAAGAAGCTGACTTGCTGGAGTAGGAGTAGTGTCCAGTGATTTGAAGAATGCCTTGAAAAAGTAATGATTCTCAGGGCACCTGGGTGGCTCACTCGGTGAAACACCCGACTTGAGCTCAGGTTATGATCTCACGGTTTGTGAGTTTGAGCCCCACATCGGGCTCTGTGCCAACAGTGTGGAGCCTGGAGCCTGTTTCAGATTCTGTGTCTCCCTCTCTGCCTGTCCCTCCCCCGCCCCCCCCCCCCCCTGCTCATGCGCTCTCTCTTCTCTCTTTCAAAAATAAACATTTAAAAAATGATTCTTATTTATTTAATTATTTTTAAAGTTTATTTATGTATTTTGAGAGAGAGAGACAGACAGACAGATGGAGCGGCGGGGGGGGGGGGGGGGCGGCGGGGAGAGGGGGAGAGAGAAACCCAAGCAGGCTCTGTGCTGTCAGTGCAAAGCCCAGTGTGGGGCTTTATCACACAAACCAGGAGATCATGACCTGAGGCAAAATCAAGGGTCGGAAGCTTAACCAGCAGATCCACCCAGGCCTCCCAATAATGATTCTCTTTTAAATGGACATCTCTTAATTTGTTATGCAGCATTTCTTCTTAAAATACGATTTTTCCTTTCAAAGATTTTGTGCAAAATGTACACTAACCTTGCTCCTCAGAAGGAGAAGAATTCCTTAGAATTCTTGAGTGAAAATTTATCTTCCAATTATGATTATGTCAATTTCCTAAATCAGGTAATAGCATTTTAAAGGAGTTTAATGTTTATTTAATATACAGCACTGGGTTAGGTTGCATTTAGATGGAAATAAGGGAAAAAAATCCCCAGACAGCAGTGGCTTAAAGAAGGTTGAAGTGAATTTCTTTTTCATATTTTAGAAGCTAGGGGAAGTCCATCTAGGGATGGTATATGGCATCAGAGAACAAGGTCTCTTCTATACTGTTTTCCTGTCACATGTATTTTCTTTTCCATGTACGTCTCCTGGTCCAAAATGGCTGCTCACTTCCAGCCATTACATCAGTATTTTAGCCCACAGTAAAGATAATGGAGTTGCAAAGGGCGCTCTCCCTGTTAAGGAACTTTGCTACAAGTTGCACACGCCATTTCTGCTTATATCCTATAAATCACTTAGGGCCAAGGTTATAACTAGTTGTAAAGAAGGCTAGTGAATGTAGATTTTATTCCAGGTTGCCTTGTGCACAGTTGAAAAAACAAGTGTTCTTTGATTGAAAGAAGAGTAGAAAGGATTTTAAGAGAACAGGTAGTGGCCTCTCCTCAAGCACTGTGTCCCAGGCCAAGCAGGTGTTAAGCTGTCTGTTCTCTGCTTAACTCTTGAGTCTCATCTTTCAAATCATTTTTTTCATGAAAATTCTAATGTCCTATAGAATGACCTCTCAGTTTTTCAGACTGCACTTTACTGGCATTGAACTTTTATCTGAGCTGTTTCCCAGTCTAGAATGCTCTCCTCTTTCTCAGCCTGATCCCATATTCAACTCTGACTTGGCTTCTGGATCTTTGTTCAAGTTCCATATTTTCAACTAACACTTACATGGTCCCATCCATGTAAGGTTCTATCATCAAATGTTTTTCTAGAACCATGTTCCCTTTCCTTAGAGCATTCATCACTGTCTTCATTTATATCTGTCTGGTGACCTATGACCTCCCAATCCATGAGACTATCAGTACTCCCTGAGGGTAGAAATTATGCTTGTGGTTTTCACTGCCAAACCCTCTGGGCTATTAGAGTGCTCGGCATATGATAGACATTTAATAAATATATGTTGAATGAATGAATGTATCAATAAATGCTCTGACAAAAAAATTAGTAGTTTCACTAGAGTGAGACAATATACAGAGTTTACTTAGTACATGCATGAAATATATGCAAATAGATAAAATCATTAAAGAAAAAAATTGAGAGTGAAGCAATCTACTGAATCAGTATATCTCTCTGATAGATTCCATTTTCCCTTCCACCATGATTTTTTGTTATTGTTGTGATTTAGATTTAGCATAATAGTAAATCCGGTCTTCACATTAGTGACAATGGTGGTTCTCTCTGAGTAATGAGTTTGTTGATAAGCTTTACATTTTTCCAATAGGCTCTGTTGGTGTTGTTTTGATCTGATCATGCACATGAGGGAATGTGGTTCTGTTCCTACCTTGTACATACAGCTCTATTCTCTCTGTGTTGGTTTTCTCATTTAGAAATGGGCATAGTAAGAGCACCCAACTCTTAGATATGTATTGGTTTGGATAGACTGTGCTGCCCTAACATATCCTCCCCAAACTCAGACGCTCAACCCAACAAGGGTTTATTTTTCATTCACAAAAAATCTGCTGTGAGTCAGGGGGCTCCCCAGGGCAACTGCTATCCATCCACTGGCTCAGCAGTCATCCAGGTCATCTCAATCTTGTGACATTGCCACTTCAATGCATACCTTGCTGGAAAAGGAAAGAGAGCTGGAAGACAGGGATCATTATTCCTCAGCTCTTAAATGCTTCAGGTTGGAAGGGACACATGGCACATCTGCACAGAGCCCATTTGTCAGAGCCAGTCACACAGCCCCCTCTAATGCAGAGGACAGGAAAAAGCAGGGGAGCACATGAATTTCAGGGGGCGGAGAATGTATCAACCATGGGGCAACTGCACCAGTTAAATAATGGTTGATGCTGATGGGGATGATGGCGATGACAACGCCAACAACATTCTGATAGCCATTCCCTTGAGAGCACACATTTCATTTCCCTTGATCCGTCACACTCCCTGCCTCTCCAAACAGGCAGTAATTAATACCACAAAGACCCTGAATAATATGTTTGCTTTATAACAGAACACACAAAAAAGAGCCTTGATGAGTGCTAGCCGTGTTGATGATGATGGGATTCTAATGAAGGAGTGAGAAATTGCAGCTAGATGTACCAGAGAAGTCTCCATAGAAATACTGAATACATTTGAACTGAATACATACAAATACTGAATACCTATGTGTGTCAAATAGGATTTCGAAGAAGTAGTCAGAAGGGAGGATGTTGGGAATTCCAAATAAAGGACTAGTAGGAGCAGTGCTCCTGAGGCATCACAATGTCACCTGTGATGGAGGGGAATGACACATAGCCTGGCCAGTAGAGAGGGAGTGAGGTGGGCATGAGAATCCCCTTGAAGGGATTGTCAGGATTGTGGAGTTGCTGCTAAGAAAGTCTTCTTCAACTAGAAAGATGCTGCAGCCTTTCTGTCCGCAAATTCCTGGTCTCCACTTGGCTCTCCTTCGCTGCCCCAGCTTTCTGTGTACCAGATCCCAATGAAAGGAAGACACTCACATTTTTGTGATCTGTTCATCTGATACTCTATGAACAAAGAAAGCCTTTTACTCCCCCAGACCCACGCTATGATTTCGGTACACTTTGTGATAAAAATATGGCAAATGACTTTGAAACAAAAATATCTTCTTATTTTTTGGATACTTTCATTGACTCTCCCTGTTCTTCTCTAGTAGTTGGTAGGGTTGGGCTATCTATCAGGATTCCGTCTCTCTCACCTATTTGGGGAAAATAGGTTTGTAAGAGATTGATTTGTCTTTTCATCTGTTGGTTTTCAAGTTTTCAGAGAGTGAGCGAATGTCACTGGGCTTTGCTGTCCTTTCTTTTCCTGAGGAACATGTCCTTTCTATCTCTGTGGAAACTCTCTGGAACTGTTACCGGTATTGTTGCTAGAAGTGACTGATGCTTTGTGCTGTAGGAATTACTGCTTCCTCCTGGAAATGTGAGGCATTGTTACTTGATTGGACTAGATTCTCTTAGGGAGTGTTCTGTGTTTCTTCTAAAAGTTACATTTCTCTCGGCTAACATTAACAACTCAGGCAACAACAGATGTTGGCGAGGATGCGGAGAAAGAGGATCTCTTTTGCACTGCTGGTGGGAATGCAAACTGGTGCAGCCACTCTGGAAAACAGTATGGAACTTCCTCAAAATACTAAATATAGAACTACCCTACGACCCAGCAATTGCACTACTAGGTATTTATCCAAGGGATACAGGTGTGCTTTTTCCAAGGGACACATGCACCCCCATGTTTATAGCAGCACTATCAACAATAGCCAAAGTATGGAAAGAGCCCACATGTCCATTGATGGATGCATGGATAAAGAAGATGTGGTATGTATATACAATGGAGTATTAAACAGCAATCAAAAAAGAATGAAATCTTGCCATTCACAGCTATGTGGATGGAACTAGACAGTATCATGCCAAGTGAAATTAGTCAGAGAAAGACAAAAATCATATGACTTCACTCATATGAGGACTTTAAGAGACAAAACAGATGAACATACGGAAAGGGAAGCAAAAGAATATAAACAGGGAAGGGGACAAAACACAAGAGACTCTTAAATGTGGAGAACAAACAGAGGGTTCCTGGAGGGGTGGTGGGAGGGGGGATGGGCTAAATGAGTCAGGGGCATTAAGGAATCTACTCCTGAAATCATTGTTGCACTACCTGCTAACTAATTTGGATGTAAGTTAAAAAAGTTTAAAAAAAAATAAAAGCCAGATTTCTCATGATATCCCAAGAAGAAAGAGAAGAGAGAAAACTCATGGTGGAATGTAAAATGCGGAGTAGCCCAGCTCAGAGGATGAAGCTCCACCAGGAGTCTGTGGAGACTCAGGGGAAGAACATCACCCCAGGCAGAATGTGGTGACTACCACTATTGCATGCCATGGACACATCCTCCCAAATGTGATTGGGAACAAAAATGAAGGCTCTCAGGGTGTATCGGTACATTAATCAAGGGAACCGAGATCCTCATGCTTTCTTTATGCATGCAGGAATAAATTAAAGTTAAAAACAATCCATCATAGCCACTCCAAGGTGCAGGCCCCTTGCTTGGAAAACGAAAAGCAAGGGAAGAGAATTGCATCTGGTAGTAAGGCATGTTGTCCTGGAACCAGCCGAATTAATGAGTACTTAGAAGAGGTCTGGCAGCCAAGTGAGTTGTCGGCTTGTTGGTATCACTCTCGTGGCTGGGGAATTTGAGATAATGGGAAAAGAAAGGGAGGATTGGGGCATTACAGGCTGAGAGAGAGCAGGCTGTATCAGATGCCCATGGGAGCAGAGAGCTTAGATGTCATTATAAAAAAAATGACCTGACTAGCAACAAAGATTGATGATAAAAGAAGAAAGGAAAGGGAAGGCCCTTTTGAAAGGGCTTTTGCCTTGATCAGGGGGTAATTTATTTACTGTTGAACATGGCAAGAGATGCAAAATGAGATTCCGGGGTTGGATAGGGGGTGTTCAGATTTGGCAGTCAGTTGGGGGCTTAAAATAGAGTTTTCTGAACCTGTAGGCCAAACAGGTATGGCAGTTTAGCAGTGTGTGCACGAGGAGGAATTAGCCTACAGCAGTGTGGGAGGACAGACATCTGGTGGCTGACGCTGCACGTGGATTTGCAAATAGAATGTGGAAGATCTGAGACCAGACCAAACAAGGAACACTGCCAAAGGTGTACGGAGGAATGTCTCTGGGCCACAGTGTGAAGTAGGTTTTCATCAAAATAATAACTCTCATTTGCTGAGATTTAACCAGCAGTATTTATATTTTTAATTTTTTTCAAGTTTATTTACTTGTTTTGAGAGAGAGACAGTGTGAGCATGGGAGGGGTAGAGAGGGAGGGAGAGAGAGAATCCCAGGCAGGCTCCGCACCTCTAGCACAGAGCCCCATGCGGGGGCCCAAACCCGCAACAACTGTGAGATCATGACCTGAGCCGAAACCAAGAGTCAGACGCTTAATCGACTGAGCCACCCAGGAGGCCCTTCATCAGGAGTATATTATTTTACTTAATCCTTATAACAAATTATGAGTTAGTTGAAATTATTTTGGCTCTTTTATAGATGGATTAGAGGAAGACTCAGAGATGTTAAGTGATGTGAGCAGAGCACACAGCTAAGATGAAGGGGCTTGAGATGAGAGGTACTGAACTCAGAGTTCAAGCTCTTTTTTTTTTTTTTAATGTTTTCGTTTATTGTTGAGCGAGTGAGAGACAGAGTGTGAGTGGGGAAGGGGCAGAGAGAGAGGGAGGCAGAGACTCTGAAGCGGCTCCAGGCTCTGAGCTGTCAGCACAGAGCCCGACGTGGGGCTCGAACCCACTAACCGCAAGATCATGACCTGAGCTCAAGTCTGACGGTTAAGTGACTGAGCCACCCAGGTGCCCCTTGAGTTCAAGCTCTTAACTGCTGCCTCTTTTATGGGACTCTAAGGGATAGTGTACATGCATGAAGATCAAGGTAAACATGTCCTGCCTCAGGCAGGGGTTAAAGGGCAAAAATACATGTTGAAAACCATGTTGTTTCCTATATACTTTTCTTGACTCTGTTGCCTCAGAGCCCTGGCCTAATCTTTGTTTTGTTTTGTTTTGTTTATTGTCTTTTCCCCTTCCTTTATTCATACCTGCCTCTTAGACTGTGGTTTCGATCTACCTTCTCATTCAGTTTTGCTTTTTGTTTACAGCCAAACAGTCATCATAGGATAGTAATTAAAAGCGTGGCTTCTGATGCGGGGTTGCCTGGGTTCAAATCCCAGCTTTGCTACTTGACTAGCTGTGATGGCCTCTTACGCTTCATTTCTGTCATCTGTCTTATTTATCATGCCTGTATAACAAACCACCGCACAACTCAGTGGCTTAACGTAACCACAACTACTTCGCTGTTCACAGTCCTGCCATTTGGCCAGGGCTTGGCTGGTCTCTGTTCCCTGTGGTCCTCTAACTGGATGTGAAGGAGCCAAGACCGCCTCATTCACAGGCCTGGGGACCTTAGGTGGGGTGGATGGGACAGCAGAGGACTGATTGACTCTTTCTGTTTCTTCATGGTCTCTCATCATTCAGCGATGTAGCCCGTGCTTCTTCACACGGCATCTGGATCTCAAAAAGGCACAAGGAAACCTGCTGAATCTCTTAAGGGGGTAGGCCCAGAAATCACATAATGTCATTTTGGTTGCTTTTTTTTTTTTTTTCGGTCTGAGAGTGTCATGAGGCCAGTCCAGTTTCAAGGAAAGGGAAATAGCCTCCCACCCCCCACCTTGGTGTTAGGAATAGCATGTGTGTCAGGGATAGGTGGAATTGTGGGAAACTATTTTTGTAGATCATCTATCACATGAAGATCCTTGGGTTGTGGAGACAGGTAGTTCGTATTATCCTGACCACAACTTCCTGAGTCGTCAGGAGAAAAGTGTAACTTGGTAGAGACTCTGAGATTCTTTTTTGAGATAAAATACACATCAGTGCAGATTTCGAGCAAGACATGAATTTACTGGCAGCGAATCCTCAATATAAGCCAACTGGATGTATTAAGGTAAAAAAAATGAAAACAAATACCACTTAGGTGACATTTGGTTTCCTTTAAAGGCAGAGGCATGCTGAGTGTTTCCAAATAGCTCATTCCTCCATAGCCATATAAATTATAATTTGATTTCCATGGGGGTTTAAAAAGATCATTACTGGGGCGCCTGGGTGGCTCAATCGGTTGAGCATCCGACTTCAACTCAGGTCATGATCTCACCACTTGTGGGTTCGAGCCCCACGCCGGGCTCTATGCTGGCAGCTCAGGGCCTGGAGCCTGCTTCGGATTCTGTGTTTCCCTCTCTCTCTGCCCCTCCCCCGCTCACACTCTGTCTCTCTCTCTCTCAAAAATAAATATTAAAAAATTAAAAAAAGGAAAAAAGATTATTATAGGAATGAGTTTGAAATAAAGCCAACTTGCCTAAGAAATCCGGAGTTTATAGGTTCTTCTTGTAAGTAGCTTATTGTAGACAACATGGAATAGTTTCTGTCTACCGCTTTGACAAAACCTATGTCACAGTATGTTACATGTATCATAAATATGTGGACCCAATCAGTGCAGATGCACTCATGATGATGATTGCTGAGAGGTGTCAAAACTTCTGAAGAAAAACCCATGAGTGATGGGGTATATAAAGTCATACAAGGTAGGGGCGCCTGGGTGGCGCAGTCGGGTAAGCGTCCGACTTCAGCCAGGTCACGATCTCGCGGTCCGTGAGTTCGAGCCCCGCGTCGGGCTCTGGGCGGATGGCTCGGAGCCTGGAGCCTGTTTCCGATTCTGTGTCTCCCTCTCTCTCTGCCCCTCCCCCGTTCATGCTCTGTCTCTCTCTGTCCCAAAAATAAATAAACGTTGAAAAAAAAAAAAATTTTAAAGTCATACAAGGTAGAATGAGACAGGGGCCTCAATAAATCCAGTAAGCTAAATATCCTGAATCTCATGTCTTATTGTAGATATGAAGATTCCTTTTTTTCCTTTTTCCTGGAGGCTCTTCTCTATAGCATTTCATGCCCCGCTTCATAGACACAGAGCTGCGTGCTGAGTTCTCTAGGCCACCTCCATGGATGACCATTATATGCCCATTTGACTCACATGACATCAAGTACACACAATAGGTAAGCCCCCAGTTACTGCATTCATGGATGAAATTAGTCCAATTATATAGGAAAAACACAGAGGAAGAATGGGTAAATGATTTCAGAGGTTTCACCAACATGGAAAGTGACACCTCACTCCTTGTTCAGGAGGCAATTGAGATTTCTTCATGCTCTGGAAAAATCTAGAGGCCATGAGAAAGGTTGACTACTAATTAGAATGTATTCTGGGTGATCTAGATGTAATTTAGATGGTGCAAGAATTTCATCTTCAGATGCTGATATCTTGGTAAGATTAGACTCTACCTTCATACGTCTACTGTTGCACTTAACGTATGGTGGTGTATTTGTTTGCCCCCTCTATTTGGATGTAAGTTAACTTGCAGTAACAGAGAGAGGTCCCAAATTATAGTGGCTGAAATAAGATGGAAGTTTTATTCCTCTCTTACAGAACAAACAATGAACAGCCTAGAGTGCCTATACTATCCTAACCATGGATCTTCTATCTCTAGGCCCAAGGAGGTGGCTTTAGTTATTGTTATCTCCTAGCCACCTGGAGGGGGAGAAGGGAAGGTGAAGGCAAGCAGCTTCCTTAGAAGATCATAGTGTAGAAGTTGCATGTATCACTGATGTTCACATCCCATTGGCCAGATTTTGGTCACATGTCTGTATCTAATTAAAGGGAGGCTGAAAAAGGTAGTTTCTAGCAAGGCAGCCATGTGCCCTACTGCACTTGGATGGGTGGGTAGAGAATCTGTAATTAAAAGGAATAGCGTAAAATAAATACTACTAGATGATTAACAATTCATACTCCTCATTATACTGTGAGGCCTTTGAGGGGCAATACTTTTTATTCATCTACAAAAAGCAGGTGCTCGTTAAATGTCTCTTTAATACAATCAGGTATTATATAATTTTTTCCTGAATGTGCATTTATGCTTATTTGTCTTTCTTTGAACATTAATTATGTTCAGCAAAAGCTTCATATTATAGTTTACACAAATGAGGCATTCACCCATAATCAGCAGATATTTGTGAAGTATCTATATGCAATACACTTTTCTATGCTCTGGAGAGTTGGCAGAGAATAAGACTGACATAATCCTAGCCCTCCAGGGTCTTCTTCCATGAAGGATGGCAGATATTTAGTAAATACTTCTAAGTAATTAAGTAAATAATTTTAAGAGTACATAAGTCACAAAGGAAAAGTTCCAGTTGTTATGGAATATATATTAAGGACCCCAACTCAATCTAGAGAATTAGAGACCCTTCACTGAGGAATTACATGTTTAAGTAATCAATCAGTCCATCAGGAAATAGTTATTGAGTATCTCCTTTATCCTGAGTACTTTCCTAGGAAGTGAGGTGGAAAAGGAATAAGATAAGAGTAGGGAATATTTAGATGAAGAGAGTGGGGAAGAATGTCTTAGGCAAAAGAAATGGCATGTACAGTGACCTGGAGAGAACCCGTGGCGTTCCAGGAACTGAGGAAAGTCAACGTGGCTGGAGCTAAAAGAGATGGAACAGTGGAAGGAAGGAAGGCTGGAGTGGTGTGTAGGGTTCCAATAAAAAAGTCTTTGTGGGCCATCTTAAGGTTTAGGGTCTTCAGCCTGCAAGCAATGGGAGGTCTTTGAGTGTATAAGCCAAAGAATTCCATTCATTCATTCATTCATTCATTCATTTTCATTGAACAAATGGCTTCTTTAACCTTTATAATAGGCAAGCACTGGTCGGGTCCTAGATAGAGAGCAGCAAATAAGACAGGTGTGTTTGAGACTGCTAATTGCACTCCGATAGTAGTTTCCCCCTTTTTCTATAATAATAAAATCCGTAGTTTTTTACTGAGCCTGTTCAGAAATAAAGACTGTTGCCCAGCCTCCCTTGCAGAAGGTATGTCCATGTGACTCAGTATAGGCCAATGAGACATAAGCAGAAGTATATTTAAAGGAAGGAGGGCATTGCCTCTTTTCACCTTGTCCTTTCTGCTGGTTGAAACACAGAAGATGTAACTGAACCTGAAGGCAAAAGCCTTTAAAGGTACAAAACTCAAAAGACGGAAAGAGTCTGAGCACTTTGAAGATCTTGGAGCCACCTTACCAGCCCACGACTGCTTATTTCTGAACTTCTTATATGTGAGAGAGAAATATGTTTTTATCTAGTTTAAGCCACTGTTAGTTTGGATTTTCTAGGAGCAGCACAGGAAGCTCATCCTCACTGGGTCTATGCTCTCATGGAGTTTATACTCTATTGTGTGGAAATAGGACCTAAGTTGAAGGGAATGCCATTTGGAGAAAACTACCTTGAAGAAAATGTTGGATGGCTACTTTAGATTAACATACAGTCTGCTACACGAACACCATCTTCGAACAGTACAAATACTCTGACATACAAATACCTCAAATGGAAGTCTGAAGGGACATCAGCTCATCAAACCTGGACCCCCACACTCATTTTAGTTACGAAAGTGTTCCTCTAACCTACCAGGCATAGGAGCAAGCTGCCCTGAATCTGCACTGCTGCCCAGAGGTGAGTGTGTTTTGTTTGATGACAGACTTTGTGGTTCAGTTCACCCTGCCAATCTCTATCTGCAAATCATAGATTTTAGACTTGCACAGTGACATTACTCCATGCTGAATCTGATTAACCTTTTGCAAAGGGTCAAATAGATACTTGGGAAGAGAAAGCAATGATTTGTGGGGGGTCCATTGTTCACAGAGAAGTTGTACTTTATCTGCCAGCAAGGATACTCTTTCCTCAACACTCTGAAATTAAGACTTTTGTCATTGAGCTAGAGGTCATGCTTAGAGCAGTTGATGGGTGTGGTTCACTCCTCCTGACTTGGTTTCTTCCTTCCCAGTACTACAACATCACTCTGTCTTATTCCGTGGGACTGACAGATGAAGATGCTTTTTTTGATTGACTAGACAGCAGATGGAGCATAAGGAATTTCGTCCTGTGGACAAAATAGATGGAATACTTTACTCCTTTCTTCTCCAAGACAGCAGGGATTATAAGAAGGACTTCTGTAACCAGGGGTTGGAAGGGGCATTTAGATCCGGGATTTGACTCTAGTTTCTATCCATAACTTCTGACTTGTCTCATTGTTGTGGAATAGCCACGTCACATTTCTCCTTAATCGGGTTCACTTCTTTCTATCAAGGTTAACGTCATTACCTGTTATTTATTAGAGAGCTGTGAGGAGGTTACTTGGATGAACTTCACAGAAGAATTGTTTGTGTCCTGGGTAACCAATTTGTTTATCTATGGGAAGACCCCTGGCCTGGGAATCAGGGGACTCTTGTTTTAGTTTTAAGCTCTTTCTCTGATTCACTCATCTAGGGACCTTTAGTCATGCTGGTAATGACCCCAGCCCACTAACCAGTTCTCAGGAACTCTGCGGACGGGATATCATGTTTATACTCACTGAACTATTAGGAACACCAGAGCTGTGAGTAATTATGCACACGGAGCTCAAACAATGCTTATATGAACTCATTCACTATAGTTGATAATCTGAAAGGAGATATCAAACAATGGTTAGTCTTGGACTGTGGAGTCGGGTAAGCACAGGTTCACCCATCTGCTCTTCCACTTTTAACTGTGTGAACTTGAGCAAGTTTCTTAACCTCTCTGAGGCTCAGTTTCTTTATCTACCAAAGAAGGATGATAAAATAGTACCTTCCTCCAGGATGCAATGATGATTAAGTACATCCATGCATAGGGAGTATTTATCACAATGTCTGGCACCTGGTAAATAGGAAAAAGTAGCTTATAAATTCATTTAATTTATTAATACATAATAATAAGTGAGTGAGTGAGCACTTTTACATACCCTAAATGACTTAACTTGGAAGTCTTAGTGAAGAGAAAATAAGAGAATTTTGCATAAGCAACAAAGCTGTGACAGTGCGGTATGGACTGGGAAAAAAATGGTACTCTTTGGAAGCTGTGGAGTGTGGAGGTAGTTGGGAAATCCTCATGACAAGAAAACTCAGAAAATGGAAATTTCTTGATTGCCTTTAGAAACCTTATGTAACAGTATTGTTTGCCTTCTTTCCCATCCTTATCAAAAAAGAAAGAAACAGGAAGGAAGGAAGGAAGGAAGGAAAGAAGGAAGCAAAGAAGGAAAGAGAAGAGAAAGGAAGGGAAAGGAAAGGAAGGGAGGGGAAGAGAAGGGAAGGAAAGTTGAAGTTCTCTTATTCTTTAGAACTCCTGCTCCACTAGTATTCCTTCAGCCAAAGGGTAGATCCTCATTTGTTTGATCCCATCAAGAATTCTTTTTGCCAATAAATTATTTTAGGAGTAGGCATGAAATCTAGTACTGGTCTTTAAAAAATGAGGAGAGGTTGGCTAGGGGACTTCTCAGAAAGAACTTTTCCAGAAGGTTCTATTTCACTCTTTAATTTAAGAGGCAGTCTTTTTTGCTACATCTTGTTTCATCCACCTATGAAACTTGGAACTGTGTGGGAGCTATCTTATGATTATGAGGAGAGCTATTGACTGCTTGAGGCCCAATCATGGAAATTATTTGTTCTCTTCAGGAGGCAAGTTACCCAAGAGTCAGAAGGGTATTTTCTTATAAATGAGTAGTGAAGTAGAACACACTGAGTTCCTGGATCATGTGCATAGTATAATGTGACACACACACACACACACACACACACACACACACCATTGATAACGTTAGTAAGTATGAGATCTGATTACAGGTCTACAGCTAAGAAGGAAACATATGGTTGACATATTGGAGTCCATTGACTTTTATTTTATTTTATTTTATTTTATTTATTTTTTTTTCAACGTTTATTTATTTTTGGGACAGAGAGAGACAGAGCATGAACAGGGGAGGGGCAGAGAGAGAGGGAGACACAGAATCGGAAACAGGCTCCAGGCTCTGAGCCATCAGCCCAGAGCCCGACGCGGGGCTCGAACTCACGGACCGCGAGATCGTGACCTGGCTGAA